>NC_091436.1:110624141-110924141 GCF_964237555.1 Oryctolagus cuniculus | reverse complement strand
CTTTGGACTACTTCCCAGCACTAATATCAGAGGTTCCCCTGCTCAGATGTCCCTTGCCATGGGTGCCTTAGGAAACATACCTGTTGGAGTTCCTATATTGTGGTATAGTATAATTCTAAAATCTGTATGTTTATCTTAATAAATAGGGCAATAATACAAAGAATAAAGTAGTATTGGAGGGGCTATCATTTGGTGCTACAGTTAAAATACCATGTGAGATGCCTGCATTCTATATCAGAGTGCCTGGGTTTGAGTCCTGGCTCTGCTTCCGATCCAGCTTCCTGTTAATGCACACCCAGGGAGGAAGCACGTGATGCGTCAGGTACTTGGGTCCCTGCCACCCATATAGGAGACCCAGATTGTGTTTGAAGCTCTGGCTTCCCCCTGGCCCATTTCTGGCTGTTGTGGGCATTCTGCGAGTGAAGCAGTAGATGGAAGATCTCTCTCCATACTCTTTGTGTAAGTGCACATGCGGTTGTGCTTTTTTCTCTCTCTCTGCTTTACAAATAAAATGAGAGTAAATAAATAGAAAATTGTAAAAAAGAACATAATATGGGCATGTGATTTAAAAAAAATTAATTAGCATCACAGAAAGTAGAGTGATCTATACGATATGGTGGCAAATACATTCTTTTGAACAAATTGAGAAAGAAATTAATGAGCAACTAAGAACCTGTAACCAGAAAGTATACAAAATGTTTTATTTTGAAACCACTCAGAGAATAACCAAATCAAAATATATATAACACTACAAAATTTTTGCATTATTATTAAATCTTAAGTTAATACTAGAAATAGCCAACATTCAATAAGCATTATGTTTTAGGCAATGTATCTTTTTTACATTAACTACTGCTATTCTGATTATAATCTCAGGAGGTAAGTACTATTTTTCTCCATTTTACTTATGATAAAACTAAAGCACAAGGTCTAATTATCACACAACTAGTCTGTGGCAATTAAACCCAAATCTGACTCTAAAGCTTATTACTTACCACTCACGGATGTTACTGAATGACAAAATGCAGGCTAGCACCACATAACAAGGTTTTGCTCAAATGATGAACTCTATAAATGATTATCACCCAAGAAGTTATAAGGGAGCTGAAAAAACTTCTGTTGCCTCTTGAATTATAGAGTAACACATTACTCACGAGATTATGGTGCGACTAGTCATGTAAAAGTACAACATATGCAATTATGTACAGTAATTAGTACTTAAAAATGACAAATGACTGTTACTGGTTTATATATTTACTATTCTATAATGTTTATCATTAGAGTGCATTCAATATAGTTATCTTTCAAAGTTTATCATAAAACAGTATACCATGCTATGGCAGCACTGGTCTCACATATCTCATGTTTACTGTCTCCCTGTGAAGTGAGTGTCTTATATGATCCAGGTTCATGTAAGTGCATTCTCTGACGTTTGCACAATGATAGAATTGCCTAAAAAAGCATTTCATTGAATCCCCATCAATAATGCACACATGGCTGTTGTCTAAAATCAGAAGAAATTTATGCTAAACTGATATTCTGTATATAAAGAGAACTGAAAATGAATCTTGATGTGAATGGAAGGGGAGAGGAGCGGGAAAGGGGAGGGTTGTGGGTGGGAGGGAAGTTATGGGGGGGGGAGCCATTGTAATCCATAAACTGTACTTTGGAAATTTATATTCATTAAATAAAAATTTTAAAAAATCGCTCCTAAAATCAGAAGAAATTTGCTAAATTGTAGTAATTCATTAGGTTAAGTTTCAGTATACCAATTTTCTATGCAACTTATAAACACAGGAAACATGTTAGAGGCATTTCTAACCAATCTCTTTTCACATTTTAATTGGTGAAATAGAGAATTTTATTTAACTGATGGTTTACAGCCATGGTCTGAATAATTACATTCAGTTATACTCAGAATTCTGGTTTTTCCCATGGCAAAATTGGAAGAAATATATTTTCAGAATCAAAATGCAAAACACATGTTGATTTTGAAGACTATCTCACACTATATTTTATTACATGTGACTAATATTTCTCTGACTGAAATCACCGAATGTGAAATCATTTTCACTGCCAAAGCAAATCCAGTTATGACTCTAGTTTTTTCCTTCTAACAAATAACATTCATTTAAAACTAAGTATGGATCTTCTTTCTGAAACGTCTTTTACTTGCTTAGGAAAAAAGTAAGCCGTTAAATAAGTATACACCATTTTTCCTTTCACTGTTGCCCATGTGAGAAGCAACCTGCCTACAATCAGTGGCTGTCAGTGTGAGTTTCACTAGGGCACACCTGACTGAAAATAGCCTGTGTTCTCCTATTAACATTTTCATGCACACCAGGTAACTGACCCATTTAGCCAGTATTTGGGCCTTTCCCTGTACCTCATTTTCATTTATTTGAGAATATGATGCTCTTACATTTTGAGATGACTAGTGAAGTTCTTAAAGTAATAATTGTTTAAGCCTATGCCAGTATTTAAAAACAGAACATCCCAAATATACATTCCAAATTTGAGGAAAAGGCACGCAATCATTTTACATGGTACAGTAACACAAGGACAGAAATTCAGAATTTAAACTTTATTCATATAGACTGCCTAATATTACATACCATAACATCCTTTTCATCGTATCTTCAGATACCAGACTGATATTAAGAATTTTATGACATCTGTGAATGAAACTTTTTCTCACAGTAACATTCAACTCCATGTTCACATGAAATGCTTTTCCAAGTTAGAGAATAAAGTGAAAAAAAAAGGATAAAATGTAGATATATATGAAATACAAACTGAATCTCCCCTTAAAATAACACAACTTTAAAACACTCAATCTTAGGGGTACACATCAGGCCTCGTGGTTAAGATGTCAGTTGGGACCTAGATATTCTACATCAGAGGGTCTAGGCTTAATTCCTCCTGTGCCTGTCTGCAGCTTCCTATTGATGCAGACCCTATAAGGCAGTGGTGATGGCTCAAGTAATTTGCTTCCTGCCACTCACATGGGCAATCCGGATTGAGTTCCTAGTTCTGGGAATCATTTTAGCCCAGCTTCAGCCACTGCAGGGACTTTGGGAGTGGACCTGAAGAAGGGAGCACTCTGTCTCTCAGCCTCTCAAATAAGGAAATAATAATGATGATGATAATGGTAATAATAATACATTTTAGATGAAGGAATATAATCTTTAAAACTCAGGCTAACATTTTTTGATAAATTTGTTTTGAAAATAATATTAAGTGTAGACAAGACTCCTATGTCATCAATAAGATATAGCAAAACAAATGAATATGTTAAAAAATAAAATGTGCAATGTAGCATTTTCTCGATTAAATATTTACAAGCTTTTTTATTTTTCCAACTTTTAAAAGTGGCTTTCTGGCATATAGGTTAGGTCTCCACCTGCGATGCCAGCATCCCATATGGGCCCCAGTTCAAGACCCAGCTGTTCCACTTCCAGCTTCCTGCTGATGTTCCTTGGAAAGCAATAGAAGATGGCCCAGGTACTTGAGCCCCTGCAACCACATGGGACACTCGAAAAAGCTCCTGGTTCCTGAATTTGGCCTGGCCCGGCCCAGCCCCAAACATTGCTGCCATTTTGGGAGTGAACCATCAGACAGATGTCTCTGTCTCACCCTCTCTCTGTAACTCTTTCAAATAAATAAATATATATATAAAAAAAACCTAGAGAACAGATACAGCTGATGAAATTCAATTATGATATGACTTTTTTTCCTATTTAGAAGCTCACACTGAAACTTGCAAAAATGGAAGAGAAATGAATTATGTACAGGGGAAACAAACAAGATACTGATTCCTGTTTGCCTTTATCGCTGTATGCCAAATTAAGAATTTTGAATAAGTACTAGAAAGGAAAATCTTTAGTTATAATTCCCAATGAAGGGAAATTTGGAAGTGCTTCTTGAATGAATGGATTTTTGGTTTGTTTTTAGTTCTGTTTTGAGTTAGAGCTGACAATTCAGTTTTTGTCATGTACAAAGAAATCAGTCTGGCCACTACTGAAAGTGCTGATTTGTGATATCTGGGCTGATTGGTTTGGAGATGTTTGGGAAATTAGATGCCTGTCTTTGTGTTTTTTTTTTTTTTTCTTTTTCTAGGAAGTGACATTTTAGTATGAATAAGACATCAGTTATTTTAATGTTTGTTTTATTAGACTACAGTTTTGTACCAAAGTTTGGGAGATAAGCCAGAATATATCATTTCATGGGTTTAAGAACAGTCAACTCCTTTCAACTTCTAGGTTTATGCTCCTGTCACAACCAGGTAATGCTAACTCTAAGGAACCTAGATATAGGGTTTTTGCACTTAATATTGTTGTGTGTGTATGTGTGTGTGTGTGTGTGTGTGTGTTTAGTTACAAGGGGATTAAATGAGGACTTACTATTATTTATACAAATTGATGTAAATCTGAGTCTCAAAAAGCTATCGCAGAAGAATTAAAGTACTTTAAGCAGAAAGTTTGTAATGAATACCAAATTGGCATCCATTGGATTGCAGATTATATATATTGTGGGTTTAGTTTGAAAACATGTGCATGTGTCCCTAGAGGGTTTTAACAACTTAGCCTCATGTTCTGGGGTAAATTTTCCATTAAGAATATGAGAAATATGTACTATTCTAATCATTATAGTAACTGGATATAAAAATTTTGAAATGACTGATATCATTTAATTATTTGGTCAAGAAATGCATTTTTTCATTCAATAATTCTATGAAGAGCATTTCTTTAATTAGTTTGTTATAAATTTTAGAAATTCAAAAACACTGTATTGTGAGAAATAAAATATGAGCAGGAGTGCTTTTTTTCATTGCAGATTTAAAAAAAATTATTATTTTATCTGAAAGTGAGATACAGCCTAATGAACCATATGATAATGAAAATATTGAAACGTTTATCTACAAATGGCAATTTCACATGGTTATTCTTAATAGTCTATTGACAGAATATTACATATTCATGTATATTCACATAGTACTGTTAGTTTAATTTTTTTAAATAATTATTTTATTTTGAAAGAGTTACAGAGAGAGGTAGAGCCAGAGAGAGAGGTCTTCCATTCCGCAGGTTCACTCCCAAATGACCGCAATGACCAGAGCTGAGCTGATCTGAAGCCAGGAGCCAGGAGCTTCTGCTAGGTCTCTCACACATGTGCAGGAGCTCAAGGACTTGGGCCATCTTCCACTGCTTTCCCAGGCTATAGCAGAGAGCTAGATCAGAAGCGGAGCAGCCAGGACTTGAACTGGCACTGTAGGCTGGAGCTTTAACCTTCTGTGCTACAGTGCTGGCCTCTATTTTAATTCTTATCAATATAAGGATTTTATGCAAGTACAAATTTTATAAATTAAAAAATATGCATTAATAGAAACTCATAGAAAATGAAAAAATTAAAAAGAGTACAAGACATACTACCTGGAATTTAATATCTAGAGTAATCTGGATCTTATAATAAAATGGAATATCATTGTTTTGCCCATCACCTCCACAAAATTGCTAGTAACCATTATTATTGGTATTGGTAACATGAAACCTAATATTTCTATTCCTGGTGGGAATATTATTTGCATAGCTGTTTCTAAGAATAACTGGACAACAGAGTAGCCATTACAATTACGAGTTTGCATTTTAGTTTTATTATATATAAACTACAGAACTGCTAAATTATAAAGTAGAATATTTAATTATTATGAAGGGTTGTTAAGGATTACTTGATACTGTAAAATATCAGCCTTTTCATCATTTTAATTACCAGAAATTTGTATATGTATGCAAATTTAGCAATATATTAAGATTCTATCCCACCAATACACTAAGATGAAAATGAAACTGAAAAGTGGACTCTTTTTTGCAAACTGAAATTTGCCATGGTGTGTTCATGCAGAATTTGGAAAGACTAAAAAATTGCAAAAAAAAAGAAAATGTGCACAGGATTTTTCCAGTAGTGAGATTTTCTCTTTTAAGTTTCATATTCCAACCAGAATAAAAAGCAAAAGTATTAGAATTAGATTCCTATTTTTAAAAATTTATATTTAAAAACATTGACAACGTACTACTATTTTAGAATAAATAAGAAGTGTTATCCATTCCTCACCTCTACATCCTAAAAAAGAACAAGTTGTATAAATTTGTTATTATATATAGTAATAGTAATAGTAGGAATGATGTAATATCATCTAATATGGTAACATTCTAGTTACTTTTTCCTATCCCAATTTTATTCAATTGAATTTATAAAGTAAATATAATTACTCATTACTTAAATCTGTTTTTCTGCTGAGTAAAGCCTTGGCTAAAATCAACTAAGACACACATACACACACACACCCCACTCAAACACACAGGCTTTTTCTCCCTTCCTCCTTCCCCCATCTGGCACTCACTCGCTCACCCTCTCACACATACATACACACGCACACAAATTCTCTCCTTCCCTCCTTACTGCCCTCTCTCTCACACACACACAGAGTTCCCAACCTGTCATGAAATAGACAGCAAGTGTTCTTTTGATCCAGTTTGAAAGGTATGACCAGCACTAGCCTTGCAATTGCATTCATTTGTTCCAGTAATCCGGCGATGGAAGAGGGAATGTAGGAAGAAAAATGGAGTGAAAAAAATCGCTATAAAGTTAATTGAAATCTATCTGGAAAAATATTCCATACCTCCCAATCATATGCATTCATTTAAAGGCATCTTCTTCTATATAGGACTTTCTCTTTTTATTAGGAGTCAACTGTAATCACCATAGCATTTTATTTGTTTAATAAATAGTTTTGGTAAAATTAGTACATTGGAGATAATAAACTGAAAAGATTTGGAAAATATTTCTGAAGATCAAAATCATCATAATTCTGTCATGAGACTGTTGGAAAAACACAGATGAAACAGTCTGCTAAATCAAGCAAAACAAGATTTATCATTGACTCTGGAGAATCAGAACCTGGAAGGTATAGCATTTTTAAACATGGATTGTTTGCCTACAACTAAGCCTGTAATGAGTTGTAGAGGTGGTTCTTACAACTGAGGTCATTAATAGGGGTAGGGCAGAATTCATGGCATAGTATCTCTAGATTGGTGGGTACAAAAAGGCAGAACTTCTGAACTCTATTTTTATAATTAAGTAGTTAATTCTGGTAAGTGACTTGTTTAATTGGCCCAGCCATAGTTCCCAAGAGATAGCAGTGTATTAGTTTAGATTATTTTACTCATTTTCAGTATTGCTTAGTAAATACACAAAGACATACACAGAGAAAAACACACCTAAGGAATCTACGTTTTGTTACAGAAGTATTTATCACATGAATAGGAAATTATTTTATTTTTCCTTTATCAAAAATCCAAATCTAAAAATCTAAAAAATCATTATCAAAAATCTAAACATAACTCCCAAAATTTTGTTTTGATTTTAATTTATCACATTTTCTTTAAATATTGTGTACATATTTATGATTTTCAATATTTAGGATATAATTGCTATATATATATATAATATGTAAGTGTCTTAAGCAAGCTATTTTTCTTGTTCTTAAATAGTTCTCAAATTGTGCTATTTTGGTACATGGAATTATGGTCGAGTTAGCAATGTACAAAGATGTGCTTTACAAAGTTCCTTATATTAGATATTTAGTTAGTTTTCAACATTTGGCTAAGATAAATAATTCTGTAATGAACATCTGCACACATAAATCTTTGACCACATCCCACACTATCTCCTTAGTACAGATTCTAGAAATAAAAATAATTTCCAAGGAGTGTCATCTCTATTTAATATAAAATTATGAGTGACATTATTTATGACTTTGCCATGATCACATTTTCAAACTTCTTGTGATTTTTGAGGATATTCCATGACACATACTATTCCAGACCATTAATAATTGACACATTTTAACTCTTGTGGTTTTTTTATTACAGATGAAAAACAGAGTCATTTTTCTTTAGAATGTTATTTTGCAGCTTTAACTATGCCACTCATTTAAAAATGTCACAGGTTTCACATCAAGTATTCCATCCTTCCTTTCAAGGAATTTTTGCTATGTTTTGATGTGATTTATTTATCTTTACACATTGCTGTGCTGCACTATGAATCCAGAAAGCCCTCATATTCTTCAACAATGTCAAGCTCTTAACCTGGGTTCTGGTCCAATGCCAATTTGAGTAATTGCACATTTACTGCTTCCTTCCAATCAGATACATTTGGGAAATTTAACTTTTCTTTGGAAAACTAAGTCATGTTACTGGTACAGATAATTATTTTTTAATTCTCTGGATTTTAACACTAAAACTTTGCCATGATTTTATGTCAACTTAGCTCAGTACAAGAGATCAGCAAAGTAATTCTGCTCCCTAAAACTGTATGGTCCTTAAATGTTATGTTATGTAAAGCTCACTATATCGTCACATATATAGCATAATCACCATAATGTATCAGTATAATATATCATAATTACTGATATTCTAATATATCAGTTAAGAATGTTACAGTGAAATTACATGAATATCTTTGTTGGAAACAATCTTTTCCAAGAACATTCCGAATCAACGTTGTTAAACAATTTGAATAGGTTTCTACTTAGAGATATGGGCAAAATAGTGATATCAAATATTATTACAAAATAAAGTCCTCTACTAGATATTGTTAGTAAAGACAACCATATTCATCCACTTTAATGGCTTGAAATATTGCTGTGTTTTTAAACTGATCTATATCACCTATGGTTAAAAAAATCAGGGGACATAAATTACTGAAAATTCACACTACTTAGAGCTGTTAGATAAAATAATTCACCTAACACTATTGCATTTTCCTGAGAATGGGAGAGTAGTTTTTGTTCAGTTGGAGCCCAAATATTGTTCTATTTTATCATATGAAATATCAATTTGAGAATAATTTGTTGGTACATATTTAACATCCAACTGCGAGGTGTTTATGTAGTATCTCACAATAATTCCCACCTGACTTTTATAAAAGGATTTCGTATGTTTTATGCAAATATAATAACCCTTTGTTCTCAATGATAAATAACATATATAATTAAGCAAACTCTTATACAGTAAATTTAGATAGGCTAGCTTAGCTTATAATGAAAACTCTCGTTTGTTTTTCTTAGGTTAGTGTACTGATTCTAGAATAATTTTCAGTTAAAAGTTTTAATGAAAAAAGTTTATACCAAAGATGCCATTCCTAGGAATTGAAATGTTCATAGATTACATGAAGAAAGCACTATGTAAAGAGACAAAGGAGAACATTATGCAAGGATCAATGGAGCAATTCAACAGGAAAATGTGACTACAATAAATGTATACATACCCAATTCCAAAGCACCTGGCTATTTTTTTTTTTTTTTTGACAGGCAGAGTGGACAGTGAAAGAGAGAGAGAGACAGAGAGAAAGGTCTTCCTTTTCCGTTGGTTCACCCCTCAATGGCTGCTGTGGCCGGCGTGCCCAAGAACTTGGGACATCCTCCACTGTACTCCCAGGCCACAGCAGAGAGCTGGCCTGGAAGGGAGGCAACCGGGACAGAATCTGGCGCCCCAACTGGGACTAGAACCCAGTGTGCCAGAGGATTAGCCTAGTGAGCCGCAGCACCGGCCAGCACCTGGCTATTTACAACAAATATTAATGGATCTATAGGGAGCTATAAGCTGTAATACAGTAACAATAGACACATGAACACCCCAATTTTGTCAATGCCCAGATTGTCTAGACAAAAAATTAATAAACACACAACAAAGCTAATCTATAATATGCACCAAAATGTTCTGATATCTACAGAACATTCCATATCAAGCTGCAGGAAACACATTCTTTTCACTAGTGCATGGATCTTTTTCTAGGATAGACCATATGATAGGACATAAAGCAAGTTTCAAAAAAATACAAAAAAATTGAACTCATACCACGTATCTTTTCTAACAACAATGGAATGAAGCTGGAAATGAACAACTTAAGAAACTCTGAAACATATGCAAACATATAGAGACTGAACAGCGTGCTCCTGAACGAACATTGGGTCACAGGAGAAATCAAAATGGAAATTAAAAAATCCTAGAAATAAATGAAGATGACAACACAACACATCAAAACTCATGGGATATAGCAAAAGCAGTATTAGGAGGAAAGTTTATAGCAATTAATACCTACATCAAGAAATTAGTAAGGCATCTAATTGGTTTATTTCTAGACACATACAATCTATAAAAATTGAGTGATGAAGACATAGAAAACCTAAACGAATCAGTTGCTGAATTCTACCCAACTTTTAAAGAACTAATTCCAATTCTTCTCAAACTAATCAAAGCAATTGAAAGGGAGGGGGAATTCTTCCAAACTCCTTCTATGAGGCCAGCAAAACATTAATTTCAAAACCAGAAAAAGATTCAAGAAAGAAAACCATATACCAATATCCCTGATGAAAATAGATGCAGAAATCACCAACAAAATACTAGCTAATTGAATCCAACAAAATGTCCGAAAGATCATTCACCCAGACCAACTGGGATTTATCTATAATGCAGGCAGGGATGGTTCAACATATGCAAATCAATAAATGTGATACATCACATTAACAAATTGAAGAATAAAAAAACCTTATGATCTCAATAGGTACAGAGAAAGTGTTTGATAAAACACAACATCATTTCATGGTAAAAACTTAAGAAAATTTGGTATAGAAGGAGCTTTTTCTTTTTTAAGATTGATTTATTTATTTGAAAGGCAGAGTTACAAAGAGGCAGAAGCAGGGGCAGAGAGATAAAGGTCTTTCATCCGCTGGTTCACTCCCCAGATGGATGCAATGCCCAGAGCTGGGCTGATCAGAAGCCAGGAGCCTGGAGCCTGGAGCTTCTTCCAGGTCTCCCACGTGGGAGCTGGGTCCCAAGGACTTAGGCCAAATTCCACTGCTTTCCAAGGTGCATTGCCAGGAAGCTGGATAGGAAATGGAGCAGCCAGGACTCAAACCAGCGCCTACATGGGGTGGCAGCACTGTAGGCGGCAGCTTTACCCACCACACCACAGCACCAGGTCCAAATTTTAGCTTTTGAATATCAGATGTGGGCATCCCAAGAAGCAGTTTAACTCACTGTGCCACAATGCCCACCACATATTCTTACTTTATCGTTAAGAAAACAAACATTCCCTTCAAGGGTTCATTGACCTACAGCTCATAAGTGGCAAAGGAAATTATCTGAGGTTCTGCCTAAATTCTAAATTCATCATTTTGTCTTGAAAACACTGTTGATAAAACTCAGAACAGAGATATTAAAACACAGAAATCACATGGAATTAAAAATGGATGGGGGCTGGTACAAAGTGTGTAGCAGGTAAAGCCATTGCTTGTAGTACCAGCATTTCGTATGGGTGCCAACTGGTTCCCAGCTGTTCCATTTCTGATCCAGGTCCCTGGTAATGCACCTGGGAAAGCAGTAGAAGATGGCCCAAGTTCTTGGGCCCCAGCACCCATGAGGGAGACCTGGAAGAAGCTCCTGGCTCCTGGCTTTGGATTGGCTCAACTCCAGCTATCATGGCCCTTTGTGGAGTGAACCAGTGGATGGAAGATCAACATCTCTCTCTTGCTCTCAAAATTCTGAATTTCATGTAATATAAAATAAATCTTTAACAATAATTGAATAAAACAGGAAAAGCATTGAAAATGTTAAAATGCTATGTTTTTGAAAAAAGCATATTAATATTCAAAAGCAAGTAATGAAGTACATTTGTTTTCAAGCTCTGAGCAGAGAGGAGAGTGCTAAAGCAAAAATATGCAGTTAACAGGATACTTTCATAAGTTATCTGCTTTCATGCAACAAAGGGCTATGCTACATTAATTAGGAATCATAAAATTCCATGAAGTTATTATGAAATTAATTAAATTCTTGGGACACAGTTTTATAAAGGTGGAGTATAATTATCTATGAATTATGCTGGCTTGGGAGCAACTGAATTGATCCAAGCATATAACATCTTATAAAATCAATGACATTTTATATCCGCAACAAAATTATGAATTGTACAGACAAAAATGTGAGCATACTCTATTATAGGGTGCTTTTCAAGATGTATTTATTAGAAATAAAGTAGAAATCCCTATAGAAGTTAAATACTAGCAAAATTTCCTCACTAAAAGCTCACCACAGTGTTGTTTTAGTTTTTCTTCTACATATTTTGAAGTATTTGCCATTTAGTATCTCAAGATTTCTAATCCATTATATTTGAAAGATTATTAAGTGAGTGCTGTTTAAAGCAGCAATTGTTAAGGAAGTTAATTATAGCACTCAAAATACACCTTACTTAGATTTTTTTGAAAAAAAAAAAAAAAGAAAATAAAAAGCAGCCAAGGCAAACAACAGTAACCTGAACCAGGGATAACTTTTTAACAGCAGTTCAATGTACAAATCTCTTTACCTACATTGTTATACTTGGTGCTCAAAATAATTCCAAGTTAATGAAAAACTACTTTCTCCTTTAATTCATTATTTTTTTTATTTTTTTTCATTTTTATTTTTATTTTTTGACAGGCAGAGTGGACAGTGAGACAGACAGAGATAAAGGTCTTCCTTTGCTGTTGGTTCACCCTCCAATGGCCGCAGTGGCCGGTGCGCTGCGTCCGGCGCACCGCGCTGATCTGAAGGCAGGAACCAGGTACTTATCCTGGTCTCCCATGGGGTGCAGGGCCCAAGGACTTGGGCCATCCTCCACTGCACTCCCTGGCCACAGCAGAGAGCTGGCCTGGAAGAGGGGCAACCAGGACAGAATCCAGCGCCCCAACCGGGACTAGAACCCAGTGTGCCGGCGCTGCAAGGCGGAGGATTAGCCTAGTGAGCCGCGGCGCCGGCCTTAATTCATTCTTATGATGAGTTAATTCACTGATTTTTAAAGTGTGCTACCCAGTAGAAGATGGTCCAAGTCCTGGGCCCCACACCTGTGTGGGAAACCTGGAAGAAGCTCCTAGCTCCTGGCTTCAGATTGGCGCAGCTCCAGCCGTTGAGGCCAACTGGGGAGTAAACCAGCAGATGTAAGACATCTCTCTTTCTCTCTCTTTCTCTCTGCCTCTCCTTCTCTCTCTGTGTAACTCTGACTTTCAAGTAAAATAAATAAATCTTTAAAAAAATAATAAGTGTGCTACCTGGTGTTCTGGGATAAAGATAGCTTTCCATGGTGTAATTTAGTTTGTGAAATTATCATTATTCTTTGCAGAATAAGGTTTGGTAGTATTTGGCTTGGAGAATTTTTCATCTGTGTTTATGATAGATAGTATTCAGTAATTTATTCATGGATTCCTACTCAGGTTCTGATACCCAACTTACATAGCTTCAAAGCAAATTCTTGAATGGTCTCCCTTTTCTGTATTCTAGAATAGTGTGTGTAAACACTGGCATTTGTTCCTTGAATGTTTCACAGAATGTACTGGTAAAGTCCCTATGATTGACAATTTTTTTCAGTAGAAAAGATTGGAGATAATTTCTCTGTGTTTAAATGCTATAGGATCACTTGCATTTTTAGTTCTTCTTTGGTCAGCTTTGTCTGTTTATATGTTTCTAGCATGTTGTTCATTGAATCCAAATTTCAATCAGTATGAAGTTGTTTATAATATATTGATATAATTTTAAATTTCATAGTTTGTGAGTTTTGTTAATTTGTGAGCCTTTTTCTTCTTGATTATTTAAATAAGAGGTTTTCCAAATTTTCCTTTTCTATAAAAAATCAACTTCTGGCTCTTTGTTCTTTTAACCTTCACTTTAAAATTTATACTTCATATATTTCCATTTTTTTTCTTCTAATATTTTCTTCGGGTTTGTTTCACTTTTACTTTTATTGTTTCTAAAATCAGTAATTTTTTGCCTATCTTCATTGCTTATATTTGCTGTTTACTTCTAAGTATTGCTTTACCCAAATTTTCAGTTTTAATATATAGCATTTTATTATCTTTAAAATATAAATCTTTTCTAATGTACACTGTAATTCCTTCCAAGTATTGGTTATATAAAACATATTTCTCATTGCTTTATACATAAAATACATTCAAGTTAGAAAAGTTACCTGTATGTTTACAGTTCATTGAAAGGGGATAGATTTTCAGTGGAATCTTGTAATGATCCATTTTTCTGAATCGTCTCATGCATTGGAAATTGATTATGCAGTTGTTAAGTGCAAAGTAAGAAATAATTAAAGTCATTACAACTTACAAGTGTTCTGGAGCTTTTTTCATCATGAATTTACCCTTTGTCACTAGGATTTTTTCCCCTTACAGTTAACTCTGGACAGATACTAAAATAACTCATTGTGATTTCTTTGTAAAATTTTGTCTGATATATATTTCCCTTTACTTTATAACATTTGTCAATTAATTTAGTCCACTTATAATACAATTAATGATACATTTGTATTTAATTCTTACCATCCTATCTTAACTTTTTTAAAGATTTTGTTTATTATTTGAGAGGTAGAGTTACAGAGGGAAGGAGAGACAGAGAGAAAGGTCTTCAATCCTCTGGCTCACTTCCCAAATGGCTACAATGGCTGTACTGATCTAATCCTGATCAGAAGCCAGGAGCAAGGAGCTTACTCCTGATCTTCCAGGTGCAGGTCTCACAGGTGCTGGAGCCAAAGGAGTTGTGCCATGTTCTAACGCTATTCCATGCCATAGCAGAGAGCTGGGTCACAAGAGGAGCGGAGTGGGCAAGAACCGGAGCCCATATGGGATGGTGGGACTGTAGGTGGATGCTTATCCCACCAACCCACAGCACCAGCCGCACCAACCTGTCTTAATTATTGGCTTGTTATTCATGGCTTCATCCTTTTTTCTTATATATGTCAATGTTTCTTTTCTGGTTTTAATTCTTTTCTTTCTACTAGTTTGGGAATTATACCTTCTGTTTCTATTTTGCAGATTTAATTTATTGAAGTTTAAAATTAATATTAGTGCATACTTACTGAAAAGTAGGACATTGTTCATTTTAATGCCATCTACTTTTCCCCAGATTTGTTACATGTGATACTGGTTTCTATATAAATTTATATCTGCATTCTACATTATTTTAGTCACATAAGATGATTATTTTGTCTTAGTCAATATTTATTTAGCTTTTAAAGCATAGGTGAATCTTTTTTTAAAATTATTTCATTTCCTATTTCTTAAAATTCCTAATTTCCTTCTGGGAATTACTTTTTCTCTGTATCATTTCAAAATTATCTTTGATGAGGATCTATAGGGTATATCAATTAGTTTCCCTTATTAAAGTTTCCTTATTGAGTTTGACATTTTCTATGGTTTGTGTTTGTATCTGTGTGTGTGTGTGTGTTTAGTAAATAGTACTAGACTAACCCTTCCTATCACCTTACTTGTATTATAGCTGGTGAAAAATCAGAATGGCAACTGAGAATTAAAAAATACAAAAAAAAAAATTAAAAACCCTTGAAAATCAGAAAGTTAATTAGGAGTTGAAAAGCAAGAAAAAATAATGTAGAATATGTTCATAAAGAGATACATCATGTTTCTGAAATCTATCAGAAACAGATCAGGAGTCCTTAAATTAACTGTCAATATAATGCAATTTCAATCAAAATTTTAAAAGGTGTGTGGGGACTGTACATGTATGCACCATTCTGAAAATCATAAGGAGGTATGAACAGCCAAATATGTTAAAAAAATGAAAGAGGTTAAGTACAACATGTGAGGTTCCTTCTACTCAATGTCCAGATAGTACAAAGTCTGTGTGATTTATGTAAGTTCCTTTGGGGATAAACATAAATGAAGAGAAAACTTAGAAATAGATCTATGCATATATAGGGATTTTGTAATATGGCAGTGTAGACAATATAAATGAGTAATAAACCATTGCACTAGTTAGTAACTGATTTGAAACAGTAAGCCGAATACACAGAAAAGTAAAATTTGACACCTATCTCACAATATTTATAGATTTCAGACAAAGATATAAATCTAAAAAGAAATGTAAATAGTTGGAGAAGTAAATACAAACCTCTATATGTATGTAATTGTGCAGTTTTCTAAAACAAGACATAATATGCTGAAATCATTAAGGAATAACATGTTTATGGATCCATGTAGATGCAGCAAAAGTATAAGAATATATAAAGAACTAACCAACTTAGGTAAGCCAATTACATCTAAGGATGGAGATCAGGATAAAGAGATGTGGGAAGCAGCTTTGCAAGAACTGTTATGTTTTATTTCTTCATCAGATAGCCTAAATTCAATTTTGCAAAATGTTATTATCAGATAATTATGGTTAGTAATTCCATGGAAGTATGCTAAATTATTTTTGCTTACCTTTCAATAATTTTAAAAAGTTGATTCATAAATATAATTCTCCTTTGCAAATTGTACCAGATGCCACAAATCAAATCAAATAATTATTTTCGGTGGTAATCTATAGACAATACTTTTGTTCCCAGTACACTCACACTGATTTTTCCAGATATTACCTCATATAAAAGTTTGTGATTGTTAATGACCATAGGGTTATTTTGTTAACCATGAGAGTCTTAAGGTCATATATTTTAATTAAAATATTTCACATGGCAATAGGCAATGGTAATTTACCTACATGATGACAATTTTAGTACTGTTCTATAGTTTGATTCAGCATGGTATCAAGATAGGAACACACATTTAGTGTTTCTTTGCTAAAAAAGTAAATATATAAAATTCTAACATAAACTTACAAAACAAGAATAACAAAGGATTACAAACTACTTAGTGACAGTTAATATAAACAGAAAACCTTATGCTATTAGTATAAGCTCAATTTGTTGAGTCCTCATTTTATAATGGGCAATGTCAAGAATTCTGTTTACATTATGTCATTTGATTACCACAACAACACTGGGAAGTAAAATTATCCATTTTGCTGATGAAGAAATGGAAGCTTATTGATCCAACATCATGCCTCACAACATGGAGTGGAGGCAGAATCCAGTAGGTATGTTCAACATGCCTCCAAAGCCTTGACCATTAAGAACTTCTTTATAATGATCAAATAACTTGTGTTTTCCACAAATGAAAATGATGTAGTCAATGCTCAGTTAGCTAGCTGTATTTTAAGTCACTGAAATGTTGAAATATGGATAAGATTTTCTCATAATTTGATTTATTTTTACTTTACATGAACATAAAGCAAATAAATAAACTTGTAAGATATTATTCAACCCTTTTCCAACAGTATAAATAACAGAGCTGGCTTTATTTGAATATAATAATGCAAGGTTATGGTATTATTGTAGTTTATGAACAGCATGCAATAATTTCAATAGGTGATCTGTAACGTTCAACATTTATAATTCAGTGCATTATTTATTAAATATATGCTGAATATCTAGTATCTGTCAAGCATGATTCAAATGATAAATATTTATTATTAACCATATTCCTATACTCACAAAGCTTACTTTTGATTCAGTTCTTCTTAAAGGTTACCTTCAAAACTATTAATGAATGGTTTTATATAAAGTAGTTAATTAGATAATTATGTAATTGGAAAAAATATAATACATAATGGCAAAAGAACCTACACAGGGGCCGGCACTGTGGTATAGTGGGTAAAGCTGCCACCTGCAGTGCTGGCGTCCCATATGGGTGCCAGTTCAAGTCCTGACAGCTCCACTTCTGATTGAGCTCTCTGCTATGGCCTGGGAAAGCAGTGGAGGACGGCCCAAGTGTTTGTGTTCCTGCACCCATGTGGGAGACCTGGAAGAAGCTCCTGGCTCCTGCTTCGGATTGGTGCAGCTCCGGCCTTTGCTGCTATCTGGAGAATGAACCAGAGAGTGGGAGACCTTTCTCTCCCCTCCAACCCCCGTCTCTGCCTCTCTGTAACTCTGCCTTTCAGATAAAGTAAAATATTTTTTAAAAATAGAACCTACACAAATATGTAAGAAATTTGAAACAAAATAATTAACTCCTAGCATAGCTGCAGTTTTGTTTATCCATGAAATTTCCTTTATATTTAAAAAAATATTGACTATTTATAAAAAGGGTCATATAGTTCATAAAATTTCAAAGATGTAATTTAAACCCACATATTGTATTCTGCAGCAATAGTTTATAAGAACAGATGGTCACATTGGAAAACATTTCGTGGGATATAATGACTGCTCATTATTTAATGGGAACTTTTTATTATCCTATAAAATGCTGATAATGTACTTTAATTGCCAAGTTACCTGTATTTGATGTTCCCAGGTAAAATATGTGGAACAAATATCAGCTCAATTTTCTAAATGAGTCAGTGATGATACAGAATAGAATGGAGAAATCTGTTTTATAAGAGAAATCAGCTTATACTTTAACATAGCATATTTATATGTATTCTTAAACTATTTCTTTGTAAATAAAGGAAAATGCTGAATAACTAAAGAGATGCATAGCTGATCATATAGTTTATCAAACACATGAAAAGCAGGAAAAATGGGGGTTCTGTTCTTGTTTAGTTGGAGGAAGTAAGGAAAAATTGGGTGTGGATGAAATGTTTTTGAATATGACATGACATATTATGCCAAACATAATGCTATATGGTTTATCATCCTTGCATAATGGCATTCTTATAACTCATTAGATACTTGAGATATATATTGTCTACAGCCCTAGCACCCTGAACACACCCAATCTTATCTGCTCTCAGAAGCAAAGCAAGGTGGGCCTGATTAGCACTTGGATGGAAGATATATCTTATTTTAGCTAATTATCATTATAGCTCATTAATATAGATATTCATATATCCAAAGACATTTAGAATCAGAATCTAAACGGCAAGATATGAAAATAAGTATGTCTGGCTCCTATAACTGATCTTCAAGACAATCATATTCATTGTATAAACATTAATTTCTTAAGCACTTAGCAGGTACTATCATATTAGTCCTTTTTTTCTTCTATTGCTGTCCTTGGGGTTATTGGCGCTTTTCTGGGAAATGCCAGATGCCAAGCTCCAATTTCACTGCTTGTGCCCAACATTCAGTAACTAACACTAAGTAAGAATAAAACAAAACAAACTGGCAATCATTTCTAGTGTGTCAGTATTATTTAGATGATATAGATAGATGGTGGGAAAGAGAGAGAGAAAATTGGATAGATGCATATATAGATGTATGCATATATGCATACATATACAGATTTTTTTCAGATAAATATGTGCCATTATTAAACGGGACTTCAGTCTTTTGATTCATGACTATGATTAATGAAAATGTTCAAGCACAATGGTCACTTTTGATAGATTTGCGTCATACTTTTATCAGCCTGTGGGCATAGCTCATTTCTGAAAATGAATTCAAATATAAAAATGCAGAAGCAAAGAATCTTCTGTAATGTAAATTACTTCACCTTAATGATCGTAAGCTTGAAGGTGCTTAATTTGTGCTTTTACTGCCAAAGCAGCAAAGATCAAAGGCCATATTCTTTTTGCAAATATTGATGTATTTATTTTATTTGAAGGGCAAAGTGACAGAGCAGGAAACAGAGAAATCCTTCCATCCAATGTTTCACTTCCTACAGGGACGCAAAGGTTGAGTCTCTCACTGGGTGGCAGGGACCCAGGTACTAGGCCCATCCTCCATTGCAATCCCAGACACATTAGCAAGGACTTAGATCAGAAGCAGAGCAGTCAGTATTCAAATCGTTGTGCAAATACACAATGCCAGCTTTGGATCCTCGAGCTTAATCAGCTACACCACAGACTGGTCCATGAGACCACATTCTCTACCAATGAAATGTGTTTAAAGCCATGTGACATCATCAGGGAACAGTGATTATAAATGTGGTTGAGTTGATTGAAGAATACAATAGTTATTTGTAAGTATAAAACATACAAGTTTTCCAGTACAAATGCATTTTATACTATCAAAGTAATATTTAAAAAGGTATAATTTTATATTAAAGTGGATTATAAATTATAATGTTTTAGATATTCTATGTGGCTGACTCAATCATCATAAAAACAAATAATTATATTTTCCTCATAACTAAACTCATGTCTCAGATAATGAAGTATTTTAGCTTTGGGGTATTTAAAAGAGAAAATTGGAATCCCCTGGCACGTTTCTAACAATACCATTTGGGGCAAGTCCGATTGAGCATGTTCCAAACTGTACATCTCCTCCCTCTCTTATTCCCACTCTTATATTTAACAGGGATCACATTTTACTTAATTTAAACACCTAAGAATAATAGTGTGTTAATTAAAGTTTTATAGTTTTAAGTAGAACAAGCAAACAAAAAATACTGAAAGAGATAAAGTATTAAGTTGTTCCTCAACAGTCAGGACAAGGGCTGAAAAGTCAGTTTCGCATAGTGTCCATTTCACTTCAACAGGTTGCCCCAAATGGTAGAGTTATAAACGTGCCAGCGGATTCCAATTCAATCCCATGAAGGTGACATATACCAATACCATCTCACTAGTCAAAGTGATCAATTTCAGTTCACAATTGATCATACTGATAGCTCTAAGAGTCAAAGGGATCACATAAACAAGATTAGTGTCTGCTAATACTAACTCATAGAATTAAAAAGGAGAGAATGATCCAACATAGGGAGCAGGATACATAGCATACTCATAGAATGGCAGATGTTCTAAACAGCACTCTGGCCTCAGAATCAGCCCTTAAGGCTTTCGGATATGGCTGAAGAGCCCATGAGAGCATTATAGGCATGGAAAGCCAAGACACTGTGGCAAAAAACAAACAAACAAACAAACACGTAAATGAAAGATCTCTGTGAGTGAAATCCCAGTAGAAAGAACGGGCCATCAAAGAAGGAGGTATCTTTCTCTGAAGGGAGGAGAGAACTTCCACTTTGACTATGACCTTGTCTAAATAAGACCAGAGTTGGCGAACTCAAAAGGCTTCCATAGCCTTGGCAACTCATGACAAGAGCCTAGGGAGATTACTGATGCCATAAACAAGAGTGTCAATTGTTAAGTCAACAACAGGAGTCACTGTGCACTTACTCCCCATGTAGGATCTCTGTCCTTAATGTGCTGTACATTGTGATTTAATGCTATAACTAGTACTCAAACAGTATTTTTCACCTTGTGTTTCTATGTGGGTGCAAACTGTTGAAATCTTTACTTAATATATGCTAATCTGATCTTCTGTATATAAAGAGAATTGAAAATGAATCTTGATGTGAATGGGATGGGAGAGGGAGCAGGAGATGGGAGGGTTGTGGATGGGAGGGAAGTTATGTGGGAGAAAAAGCCACTGTAATCCAAAAGCTGTACTTTGGAAATTTATATTTATTAAATAAAAGGTTAAAAAAGAGAAAATTGGAACCATATATTTATGTATTTTAGTGCTGTTTTTTTTAATTATAGGTTGTTTTAGCTTTAAAATTTAATGATTTCTTAACATTTTGCCCCTTTCACTTGTAATGTAGACATTATATCCATACAAATATATATTATTTTTCTTGATTTTAGCAGTTTTATCCTAAATTCTATATATTTTACAGAATTATATGGGTATGCCTTCAATATATATAAACAAACATATGCTGAAACATATTTGTGGCCAAAAGGCCTAAATCTTAAGTAAATAATTATATTGTTACAATGCTACATGAGAATGAATGAAATGAAAATGAATGAAATGAAAATGAATGAAAAACTAGAAAAACTGATATAAAGATGAATATCTAGCCTCAGGTTTTTTGCAATATTTGATAGCCATCAAAAATGAAGTCTCTCACAGAACAATGGAGTGACTACAGTTCACAGGAATGTATCATATTTTGCATAAATAACTGAAAGCAGCTGGAAAGGTTGAAACACAAAGAAAAGCAATGGAAAGGCTAACTGCCTAGTTGATCAACTGACACTGTGTATATGTGTTGAGATATTGCACTGAGCCCTATAACATGCAGAAATAGAAGAATTTTTAAAAATGAAACACAATCCTTTAATTTTTTAAAAAAACAGAGTCAAATACAAGTGAATACTAGACTGGACTTGAAGCATCTTCTGTGAGATCTGTTATTCTTTCACTACGCTGGGCAATATCTATTCACATATAACAGTACAGTATATTCTGAAAGCTTCAGGGTTTGTTTTTTTTTTTTTTTTTTTTTTTTTTGCCCAATATGTCTGTATAAAAACATCATTACAATGGATTAAATAGGTAGTCAGAAATATGAGGCAGAGACATAAACTGTAAAAGGGCTTTCTTTCTTTCCTTCTTTTCATCACTTTGAGAATCTTGAGGGGTTTTCTCTGCTGATTCCTGTTTCTCTAACCCAAAAAATAGTCGAGTTATTTCTAGATTGCTAAGTCTTTTCCTCTTACATAGCTCATGATTTTGCCAATAATGTTTATCTTTCATAAAAATAACCAAAAATATTACCATCATTATGACATATTAATGGAGAAAAGCAATGACTTAGATTTACTAATGTGAAACAAAAAAAAATTTGTAGCTCGTAATCTCAGATCTGCCTCTTTTGGCTGATTACTTCCAGCTAGCTGCCTTGTGGTTAGAATGTCTCAAATAAATCCTTTCGTGTATAAAACTGAAACCTTCCATCATCCTGACCCTGATTTTCTAAATATTATTACATTCATTCACGAGTGGACTACACAAATACAAAAATGAAATTTAGAAGACAAAAAAATACCAACGTGGCAGTCAAGAGAAGTTTGAGGGATAATCTTTAATGTATTTGTACTTCTACATCACCATCCTTACCCTTCCAATAATAATTCCACTGTGGTACAATAAGTGCTATGAAAACACTATTGCTTATTTTTACTTTGAAAATGTTATTGATGCTTACTATACAAGTTATGAAGCAGTAAGTTGTGCATTAATCAAAACACATGATATCTAAATTATGTGTAATCTATATATAATTATACATCATACACACACACACAAGAGTATAAGATTTATTCTAAAACAAGCCTATAAGAAAGATTGCAAATGTATTCATGACATACTAACTTTGAATTCTGAATTGCAATAATGCTTGGGCTTGCCCTAGTATCTGTGATGTTCACTAACCTTGGAGGCAAGAATCAGAGTTCTTGGTCTCTAATTTTGGTGCATAGTGTTTACAAAGGTAATGATTAAGAACTTAATTCATATTTTTATAATTCCAATTGCCTATTGTTACATATTCTATTGTTACAATAGATCTGGTCTAAAAAAAGTTATCTTCAAGGCAGTTCTTTTCTCATTAACATAAGGAGCTTTAGTGAAGGATTGCAAATACTTCGTCCTGCATTTTTGCTATGGTTCTCCTAATTCTCTCCCCATTAGCTATAAAACAAAAACATTGCACAATAATACAACATAAGCAGTACTAACTTTACTTCTTTTAGCATAAATTAATGTAGAGAAATATTACTGCATTATGTTGTCTTTTAGGATCTCTGACTCTGGACTTTTTATTTTTTTTTATTTTTATTTTTATTTTATTTTTTTTTTTATTTTTATTTTTGACAGGCAGAGTGGACAGTGAGAGAGAGAGACAGAGAGAAAGGTCTTCCTTTGCCGTTGGTTCACCCTCCAATGGCCGCCGCTGCAGCCGGCACACCGTGCTGATCCCATGGCAGGAGCCAGGATCCAGGTGCTTTTCCTGGTCTCCCATGGGGTGCAGGGCCCAAGCACTTGGGCCATCCTCCACTGCACTCCCTGGCCATAGCAGAGAGCTGGCCTGGAAGAGGGGCAACCGGGACAGAATCCGGCGCCCTGACCAGGACTAGAACCCGGTGTGCCGGCGCCGCAAGGTGGAGGATTAGCCTATTGAGCCACGGCGCCGGCCTCTGGACTTTTTAAAAAACTTAACATCTGGATCCAGTTTTTGCCAATTATGAGCTCTGTCCAGGCTATGAGTAAGGAATATACCCTTCATGTGTCCACATTGACATTGCCCTGGGTGTCTCTATGTTGTAGCCTGGTAAGGCAGCTCAGTTTTCAAACTCGTTCACCTTTGTAGGAGTCCCTCTATTAATTTCCTACCTATAATACTCCACTCTTTAGGGTATGGAACAAGCTTCTATTTGTCCCTCATACTTGGACAGCTGTACCTGCTTCTAAACACCTGTAAGTCCACTTCCTGATGTAGGCTGCTTTTTTATAAAGATTTATTTATTTATTTATTTATTTAATTTGAAAGAGTTAGAGAGAGCAAGGGAGAGGGAGGAAGGGAAAGACAGAAAGAAACCTTCCATCCTCTGGCACATCCCCCAGATGGCTACGATGGCCACAGTAGGGCCAGGCTGAATCCAGAAACCAAGAACTTCATCTGGGTCTCCCAAGTAGGTGGCAGGGTCCCAAACACTTGGGCCATTTTACACTCCTTTGCTCAGGTCATTAGCAGGGAACTGAATCAAAGTAGAGCAGCCAGGACACAGACTGGTGCCCACACGGAAGGAAGGCCAAGAACACCGCACCCCATGTAGACTACTTTTATAGATACCCAATTATTATCAGCACTTAGATGCTATGGTGCCATAGCCCTCTCATCTGCCTATCAGGACATGCTAACTACATGCCTACATTAATAATGAGTATTGATGACAGGAGCAATATCAAGTGTCAACCCAATTATTATCATAATCCTAATTCATATTACACTTCATCAACCATTCATTTTCTCTAATTGTAGACAACGTGTGATATGGGCATTTGGTGCATCAGTTAAGTCACTGCTTGGGAAGCCTGCATCCCATGTGGGAGTGCCTGGTTTTGGTTCTGGCCCCTCCACTCCATATCCGGCTTCTCGCTAATGTGCACCACAGGAGGAAGCCAGTGATGGCTTGAGTCCCTCCAAATTATGCAGGTGACCCAGATTGAGTTCCTGGCTCCTGGCTTCTGCCTGGCCCAGCTCTGGCTGTTGTGGCCATTTGGGGAGTGAACTAGCAGATGGCCTGTCTTTCTGGTCACTCTCTTCCATTCAAATGAATAAATAATTTTAGATAATTTTTTTCAAATATTCATTTTTTATGTAGCAATAATTGCAGAGCACCATTGTTGTGCCAGGGTATTTCATAGGGGTATAGGAATATTAGAGAATAGAACATAGTGAAATAAGTTGATGTTAAAAGAGTATGAGAAATTTTCCTTAATTATTCTTGGAGAGAGCAAAAAAGTGGTATCTGAGCTTTATTGAGGGGATACTAGCACTAAGAGGACATTAATATTTGAGTAATATTTAAGATAATGCCCAACTAATTTTTAACTGTATCCACATTTCTCCATTAAATTGGAAATTCATAGATATTCTAGTTGATAATGTAAAAACACCAATGAGTAGCACTTTGACTTTATTCAAATTGACTAGATTTCAGCCAAAATGCATTAAAGGTGTCATTGCTTCCCTCTTTTGGTGATTATGGAGATAATGGTGATAATGATGATAGCAAACACTGCCTGAGTGTTTATGTATTTTAGGAAGTGTGTTACAATGCCTTTACAGCTTTATGCATTTCATCCTCTTTGATTGTCTTCATAGTTTCTTTCTTTTTTTTTTTTTTTTTTTTTTTTTTTTTTTGACAGGCAGAGTTAGACAGTGAGAGAGAGAGACAGAAAGAAAGGTCTTCCTTTTCCATTGGTTCACCCCCCCCCCAAATGGCCGCTAAGGCCGGCGTGCTGTGCCAATCCGAAGCCAGGAGCCAGGTGCTTCCTCCTGGTCTCCCATGCAGATACAGGGCCAAGCACTTGGGCCATCCTCCATGGCCTTCTCGGGCCACAGCTGAGAGCTGGACTGGAAGAGGAGCAACCAGGACAGAATCCGGCGCCCCAACCGGGACTAGAACCCGGAGTGCCAGCGCCACAGGCAGAGGATTAGCCTAGTGAGCCACAGCACCAGCCATCTTCATAGGCTTAATGCTATGACAGCTCCCAAGATTTCTGGTCACTTGTGTACTTATTACTTCTCCCAGTTAGTCGACCAAACTAATCTACTTACTTTCTTGAAGGGATTTTGCAAATGTCTCTCATATCAACTGACTTTAAGACCGCAGCATCATCCAAGTGTGCCTGAACTAACCAGAGAGTGTCTTTACATCTGGGACCGTGAGTCAGAGATCCAAACAATGAAGAGGTTTCAGGGTATCATTGATGACTTTGAGTCTGGAAAGGGTGACATGGCAAGGAAACGGGTGGCCTGCAGGTTATGAGAATGATCTATGGATGACAACCAGCAGGGAAACAGGAGCTTTGAATTCAGTGAATTCATCCATGGTCTCATGAGCTTCAAAGAGGATCCTGAGCTCCAGGTCACAGACTGGCCAACACTTTAGTTTTAGTCTTGTGAGATCCTGAGCAGAAAAACAAGTTGAGTCTCCTAGACGTCTTACCTACATACATGTGTGATAATAAGTGGATATTGCTATGGTTTGCACACAAGATCTGCTTCCTGAACTCATGTAGATATGTAATCCCCAAAATCTTAAATTGGTAATTTTGTGAAGACAGAAGTCTCATCCATTCATGCTGTTCAGCAGGTGAGCCTAGTTGGAGGTCTTAGGTCACTGATGATGTGTCCTCAGAAGGTAGTTCCCACGGAAGGGTTAGTTAGAAAAGCTAAGTTGCACCTAGCCACTCTCTGCTTCCTGATCATTCCTATTCACAACAGCTACCCTTTCCATCTTGTGATCATGACCCTGAACCAGGGGGGCCCATGACTTCAGACTGTGGACCCCTAAAATCATGAGCAAAATAAACCTCTTTCCTTCAAGAGTTGCCTGTCTTAGGTATATAGTTATGA
Organism: Oryctolagus cuniculus; assembly: GCF_964237555.1. Classification (NCBI taxonomy): domain Eukaryota; kingdom Metazoa; phylum Chordata; class Mammalia; order Lagomorpha; family Leporidae; genus Oryctolagus; species Oryctolagus cuniculus. Next base: position 110,897,404 of record NC_091436.1, on the reverse strand, counting down.
CTAAAAAGCTGACTAATACAGATAATATTTTGAGCTGCTAAATTCATAGTAATTTGCCCTGTAACAATAGGAATCTAGAGTGATTCTCTCAACCAATAAAACTGATAATGTTTCTTTAAAATGAGGGAAATGAAATCTGTGGATTTTCATCTACTTTTCTCCTTTGCGCTGTTTATCAGAATGGTTTACAATGCAAAAGGGCAGTGCTATCAAAATTATGCTTTTCTATTACAGCACTTACATTTAATTTTATAACTAAGAAAACTAACCTATTAAGCCTGTGCACAAAAAATAACAATTTTCATCTAAAATCTATTTCCAAATATATAAAAGAAGCCTCATATATCTCTTGGTCCTTAAATATTCAAGATAATATTTAGAAAATGCTACAAATTCCATTTGAGTTCAAGTAAGGTTACACATTTCCTTTCGTATTTTCCCTATAATTTTACACAGTTTTCTAGGTACAAGTTATAACCTCAGACCTCAGAAGTGCCTTACTATTGTCTACTCATTGTAAATATTCCTTCTCAATTAAGATCTGAATGGGTCATAGAAGTAGAGCATAAAAAGGCTCCATCGTGCCCCACTCTGCCCATCTTGGAACAGCACAAAGATAGGAGGAGGTGACAGGGTGAATCAAGAAAGTATCTAAGTGTGTGTGTGGGTGTTTACTTTTGGTAGTTCACAAACTCAAGTTGTGTAGATTTACAATGTACAGCATTTTTGGGAGGCGAACTCAATATTGACTTATTATCTTTCTTCATATTAAATCTTTTCTTTAGAAAGAAATACATTCTTGCAACATAGCCCCCTCTTTTGGTGAAACATATGGTACTTAATGAGTAAGAAACCAAAGAGCAGCATAAATAATCCCACCAAAAGATTGCTACTGAATAGCAATATTGAAATAATTGTAATGTTGGGGGAAATTGGTAGAAGGCTTAAAACTCCTGTACAATGACTCAAATAAAGCAATCGCAAATGTTCACTCACTAGGCATCATGTCACCATTCAGTGGGTGCATTATTTAAGAAGGAATGTTCCCACTGGTGAACTGATTTACTTCATGATTTTAAAATGCAGATGTAGAGTAAAATGTAGAAATGTGAACTCAACTACCATCAGTAATTTAAATCTATAAAATTTATTTTTTTTTTAAATTATGGGGGGGGGCGGTACTGTGGCATAGTGGGTAAAGTCATATAGCCTGAGACATCAGCATCTCATATGAGTGCCAGTTCTAGTCCTGACTATTCCACTTCCAATCCAGCTCTCTGATTATGTGCCTTGGAAAACAGCAGAAGATGGCCCAAGTACTTGGGCCCCTGCACTCATGTGGGAGATCCAGAAGGGGCTCCTGGCTTCAGATCAGCTAGCTCTGGCTATTGTGGCCTTTTGGGGAGTGAACCAGCAGATGGAAGACTTCTTTCTCTGCCTCTGGTTCTCTATAACTTTTCCTTTCAAATAAATAATAAAAAAAATGGGGGGTAAAATTCTTTTCCAAAGGAAAATTATATTAGGTATGCAGTTTCTATATATGTTCACTAGAAAGATATAGAAATTGATCCTAAGCCATTAACATCAATTTTGAGTATTCAAATACATACCCTAACTTAAAATATGAAATTTAGACTTCACATGTTAGGTTACAAACATAAAAGTATACCCTGGATTCTAGTTCTTCTTCCATTAAACATACCTTTTATTAGAAGTCAGTGTAATTACAATAAAATTGACCTTAAGCATTGGGTTTCAGAAGAAGTATTGACCAAAAAACAAATGTGATTTCTCTTAATGATGTGATCCATTTTCTCATAAATGTAAGTCTGTCAAGTGGCATCAGAGAAGTTATTCCGAGAGTCATATCTTCTGCATGTGTTCATGAAGGACAAAACACTGGCAAAAGTAGATAAACAAGGGACCAGCACTGTGGCATAGTGGGTAAAGATGCCGCCTGCAGTACTGGCATCCCATATGGGCACCGGTTCGACTTGGCCACTCCACTTCTGATCCAGCTCTCTGCTATGGCCTGGAAAAGCAATGGAATATGGCCCAAGTCCTTGGGCCCCTGCACCCTCGTGGGAGACTGGGAAGAAGCTCCTGGCTCCTGACTTGGATCAGTGCAGTTCCGGCTGTTGCAGCCAATTGGGGAGTGAACCAGCGGATGAAGACCTCTCTGTCTCTCTCTCTCTCTCTGTCTCTCTGTCTCTCTCTCTGTCTCTCCCTCTCTCTCTTTCTCCCTCTCTTTGTTTCTCCTCCTCTCTGTGTAACTCTGACTTTCAAGTAAATAAATAAATCTTTTAAAAAAGGTAGATAAACAAGGAATATATTCTTTATAAGACTTTGGGTATTAGATTTTAATGACAGTCTAAATTTCCATATTTCAATGGTTGTAACTAACTAAAGGAACAATTGTACAATTTCAGGATTTGAAATCAGTTCATGAGTTCAGAGTTTATATGAATGTAAAAAATATTCATATTATCATTTCATACATTTTTAACTCTTAATTTAAATTAAAACATTTTCACTAGCTCATACAAGAATTGTAGCAAAATACAAATTTATCTGGAATTAATGAAGGCAGCAAAAAATTTAATAAAATTCAACTAAATTTGGCATAAAATGTATGTAAAGAAATTTGCTAAATGCGGCATCTATTTTGTCAGTGCCAGGATTTACATAAAATGATCTGTAACAAGGATTTCTTGAATAAAAGTTTCCTACCTAAGTTGTAGGCAGTGGACTCCACTGGGGTGGAGGTAGTGAAACTATGAAGTGAGTGTGACAAGTAAACCCTAGTATCCCTTTACTATATTTGCAGAAGTCAAAATGTACTAATATTTGACTAATGTTTTGTAGTCGCTTCATGTAGATAGTGGCACAGCAAGCATAATAAATCAATAGAACAAATTGTCAGACCAGTAATGTGGCTTCTGTTGTTCTGCTTCTCATTAAAGGCAATGGCAATTGAAGAAAAGCTATTACTGCAGCCAGAATTCTTAATGAGGTTTGCTACCAATTAGTTTACTGCCCAAGTATTTGCTCTGACATTTGGTTAGCTAGAAACTTGGGCAACTTTTCATGCAAAAGGAAATTACCACAAACAAGCTGAAATGCTTCACTATTCTAATGCCTGAGCCAGATACTGGAGTAGGTGTCTGCAAAATATCTTAAGAAGATATTGACCTTCAAACTCCAACTTTCCTCTGAGTTGGTGTCAAATCAATAATAATTTTAAAAAACTAAAGCCAGGGTTTTATTGATACTTGAACTAATGTGGTTTGCAAAATCTTTTTATTAAGCTTTCTGAACCAATGTCAGCTTAAGCTATTGTGGCAGGAAATGTCAGCTGCAAAAAATTATCTGACAAATGTGATGGAGCTTCTTTGACACATTCTAATCAAGACCCTACCTGACACCCTCTTCTTTTCAGTTACTTCAAGGCTATGAATAAATATTGCAGGAATTTTGTGCTGTATCTAGGATTTGGCTGCATAAATAATGGAGGGAATCCTCATGCATCAGTTACAGAATATTTTTAGTTCACCACTGTAAAGAAAGATTCATACTGTGAAGAAAATTTTGTATAGTTTGTGACACAGTATTTTTCAAGAAAATTATTGTAAGGATTTTAACTGGAAAATATAGACTTAATATACTTAACAAGTAAAGGAATGTCAGACAATTTGAAGGGCTTCTTGACTGGGCTTCATTACATTGCCTCTGAATGCCCTCAATCAAATATATTCCAGGCTTCATAAAAGTTGTTCCCAGTTACCCACCATAAAAACATGTTGGTAATAACAGGTGCATTGAAGAACCTTGATAAATATTTTTTAAAATCACATGCGACTAGAATTTTTCTCTAAGAAGGATTTTTAACCATGCTGCTACTATGCTATATAAAACAGCTTTTTAAATATCAAAGTTCATTAGTGAGCCTACTTCACTCTCCTAAATCCAAAGGCTCATTGTTTTGAGATGGAGTAATGCATCTCCCCAGTTTCTTATCATTTGCCAGAACAGTAACGGAATTGGACTGAAATAATCACACATAATGCTTACTATAAGGTTTACAGTATTTAAATATCTGCACATAATTGTTATTATGGTTTGAATTGTTTCCTCTGAAAAGATATGTTTAAGTACAAATCCCTAAACCTTGTGAATGTGATCTTATTTGGAAAGTAGGGTCTATGTATATGTAAGCAATTAAAGATGAGACCATTAGGGTGGAAACTAATCTAATACAGCTGGAATCCTTATTTGAAGAGGTAAGACAGTCGTGTGAAGACAGAGACCCATGTGTTGATAGAGGGAGAGATTGAAGTGATGCAGCTCAAAGTCAAGGAATGCCAAGGATTGATGGCCAACGCCATCCGGCAAAAAGGATTCTACCCGAGTCTCAGAGAAAGGAGGACCTTGCTGACATCTTGATTTCAGACTTCCAGTCTCTAGACATGTGAGGAAATGCATTTCTGTTGTTCTAAGCATCCTAGGCTATAGTACTGTGTTACCACAGACCTAGGAAATTAATTCAGCGATGTTTTCTATTCTAAAGATTCAATTTCCCAAAGAAAGACTAGTTTATTCCTAAAAAAATCCATTAAAATGTAGAATGTCATGATGTTCTGCAATTTAAAACAAAATATTCACTTATGGTAACATTTAGGAGCCTCCTACATGAAATTTTTATGTTAATATCTTTGGGTGCAAGCATTTCCCTTAAATCTATGAGAACTGTCCCAATTTAAGCTATATATGCTATTGTAAGATGTCCAGTAATTGAAAGTTAGTAGACTTGAACATTGGCACTTCTATTTTAGACAACATACCTGAAGATTTTTCTATCATAGTCTCGAGAAATGAGGACTGTGGTAGTGGCTGCTAAAACATTAAGCAGACACACAAATCTCTACTTATGGATAATGTATAGTTTTCTGGAAATTTTCTCCAAACACAACCTGATTTCTCTTATTTTAATACAAAGGATATAAATGTTGTCCCTTCAAGAATGAGTATTGCAGCATGATGTTATTATTTGAGGATTATAACTAACAGCAATGAAAAGCAGTAATACCGATCACAGAGTTCAAGGGGGGAGGGAGGAAAGTACTTATTTTAGAAAATAAATTGAAAATCACTGTGATTTGCTTGCATACATGTAGGAGTCTGGAACTACACCAATATTTATTAGTTTTCATTAAATCCCCCATTTGTCACATATAGTATCAAAATATCACATTAAATGCATTACTATACTATAGAAAATATCAATTATTGAAACAGTCAGTAGTACATTAAAAAAATCAGTGTGTCAGATATCCACTGTGACATACTTTTTGGTCACAAGAAAAAAAAATAAAAATATCTCATCCAGTAGAAAAATGAGAAAATTTAGATGAGAAAAATACAATTCTGTGTTTTTAAAATGGTTTAATCACATTTGGTTGGAGAGAATTTTTTGTCACAAAACTGCTGTCCATTTTTACCATCTACTGAGGGCTGTGGGTATTTATTAGTTATTAGCCACATTAGTATCAAGTCAAAGCTGCGGTTTTGTACACAGTGCCCTAGACTCTCACCCTAGTAACCTTTACATAGACTTACAAGTCACTGGTGCATAATAAGTATAGCCTCTACTTAATGAATCTAGATCTTTATTTTTAACACTCATTTGGAAAACCAATTAACTCTGATTCTATTGAACAAGCTGAACAGGAAATAAATCAAGTGTTAAAACATTGGTGAAGGGCCAGACTCTCTGTGATCAGGGTGCTGACACGCTAAAGGCTGTCCATGTGGAGTTCTATATTTTGATTGACAACTTCCAGGACTAAAGGCATCACTATTAGTATTATTATTTTTAGTGCATTCTTACTAGCCTTCATCTCAAAACCAATAGACTTAAATCACAGGGAATATCCCTAAAAATGGTTTACAATAGAAAATTCACTACTTCATATTCAGCTTGCCAAGACACCATCTATTGGGATAAACAAGATGCAACTATATTGTTCTTCACACAAGTTCCTGCTAAGATAGGACATTTTCTGTCCACATTAAAAAAAAATCTTTAAGCTGTTTAAAATAAGAATACACATTTGGCAGAGAAAACATCTTGAAGTAAAAGAAAGGGAGAACAGAATATAAGAATCAAGAGAGGAGGAGAGAATGAAAGAAGATATTAAACTTTAGAAGTTGCTGAAATTTGACATAATGGACTAAGATGTTAAGATGATGGCATGGTTAAAAAGAGATGTGGAGGCTCCAATCATAGTAAGAAACTGGGAGTGCTAACTCAGCACTGTCTCTGAGAGGCCACAGAGCTAGCGTCTAGTGGATATGGGATTCTGAGTTTTGTATAAGTTGTATAAGTGTATTTTTTTTAGATCAGAGCAAATTTAAACGGGCTTACCAGATTCCAGATGCAATGAAAATCAACATTATATTGTTGCTCAATGATCAGTAGTTTACAATGAACAATATAAATGAAAAAAGGTCACTGGAAATGTGTGGGCCGTTTTGTAAATTGCTAAATTGGCATTTTATTGCCCTTATTAACTTCCTGAGAGTTTGAGAACCATTTCTCTAAAATCAGGTAAGTCTAAAAGGATAGTAAAATTTAGTTTCTAGATCCAAAAAGTGAACAAAATGAACACAGAAGATTTTACTACTATCTTGTCCCTAACAATTTGTTACTCTTAGCAATTTTTCCTAGTATGACATCCTAGTAGTCTGATTAATAGCTCAAAAAGATACACAACCTACCTATGTTAATATGAATTCTTTCATTTAACTTCAAAATGTTTAGAAAGTCTATAATACTCTCTGTAGTAAATTTAGTGTATAAATGAATTAACTACTTCCTCTAAATTTTTCTTTTCTTTGAATTTTTCCCAATATCTTTTCCTTTTAAAATGTTTTTGTATCTAAGACTTTTTTTTTTAAATATTTATTTATTTATTTGAAAATCAGAGTTACAGAGGAAGAAAGGCAGCGGCAGATATAGATCTGCTGGTTCACTCTCCAAACGTCCACAATGCTCAGCGTTGGGCCAGGCTGAAGCCAGGAGCCAGGAGGTTCATCTGGGCCTCCCACGTTGGTGAGGAACCCAAGCACTTGGGCTATCTTCCACTGCTTTTCCAGGTGCATTAGCAGGGAGCTGGATTGGAAGCGGAGCAGCTGGACTCAAACTGGTACCTAAATGGGATGCAAGTGCTGTAGGTGGCAGTTTACCTGCTAACTATAGCACTGGCCCCTATCCAACACATTTTAATGCTTTTAACAGTAGATAAACTTGATTCCCTCTGAAGACAGGCAGTATTCAATTTTTAAAATATAAGATGATTGGCCAGCACCGTGGCTCACTTGGTTAATCCTCTGCCTGCAGCACCGGCATCCCATATGGGTGCCTGGTTCTAGTTCCAGTTGCTCCACTTCCAGTCCAGTTCTCTGCTATGGCCTGAGAAAGCAGTAGAAGATGGCCCAAGTCCTTGGGCCCCTGCACCCACATGGGAGACCCAGAACAAGCTCCTTTTCCTGGCTTCAGATAAGCACAGATCTGGCTATTGCAGCCAATTGGGGAGTGAACCAGCAAATGGAATACCTCTCTTTCTCTCTGCCTCTCCTCTCTCTGTGTAACTCTTTCAAATAAATAAATAAATCTTTAAAAAAAGGAATACAGGTACATAAACAAATAAACAAAACAGCTTTTTGACGTTGAGATCTGAAGGACATAAGTGGGAAGGTGATGGACGCTATCCCTGCACAACTGACTTCCAACTGAAACCTGGTAAAGGTAAAGATGAAATGGCCATGTCAAGATCTGCAAAGAGTAATTGGAGTAAAGCAATTACAGCTGCCAAAGTCCTAAATAATGAACAAATGGGAATGTTCCAACCAAAAGAGAGCACTAGCAAACACTCTCTGACGTATATGATATTTTATCAGTTGTTTTCAGATGAGGCCCAAGTATGTTCATTAGGTTTGCCCAAGCCAGAGAGTTTTAATGACAAGATGTAAGCCCTGAAAACCTATTTCCAGTTTCCTGCACTCAATACAACATATAGCCCCTTGGTGAGTCAGCAAAAGAATTAGTGAATATGTGCTGGGAATGGGAGAAACAGGTTTTGGATTTCTGTGAAAGGAGGTTGTCGTTTTGGGTTTTATTTTTCAAATTGCTATGAGAATATATTTAACAGATGCAGATATTTGAGTTATAGCTGATTTATATTTTGGATAACTGTTTCTTGCTACTGGAGGAGCACAGATTATTGGAAATTAAGAGTGGAAGCCATTAAAAAACTTTCACTGGGTTTTAAGCGAGAGATGATGTGACTCAAATCAGACCAGATGGTGGAGAGGACTCCATATGAGTTTTGTAAAGGTAAGCAACAGGATATGGGGAGGGAAAAATGAGGAAACGTAAGAAGACAAGATTTTTGGCTTAAGCACTGCATAAATGGAGGTTTTGGATAAAAGATGAAAAATATTATAAGGGGATGGCTTTGACAGTGCATGAAGGTATAGAATAGAAATTCTGTTTTGGCTGTTTAAAATAAGACATTAGATTAACTAATCTAGAGTTTAATTCTGGAAAATCAATTTAGGATTGATGACAGATAAACTAATTAAAGAGTCAAACTAACCCCTGCTTCCTGTCAAGAATACTTTTGCCCTTTGGTACTTCCGCATGTGTATCTGTAACTGCCCTAATGGAAATTTGTATATTACACACTTATATAATCTATTTGTGCAGAAGGGAGCTCATTTGCTGGCAGATTTCTTACAGCTCTGCTGTGCTAGCGGAACACATTTAGCGAAGCAATTTACTAGGCCTGTGATTTTTAATAATAGGTTTTCCTGGAGATGAATTGAATGGCAGTAGACATCAGATATAACTAGAAGCTAAGTGTCACCTGGATAGTCATATGTGCTGGCTGGAATCCTAATAATTACATTTTATTATTTTTAAGGATTTATTCATTTATTTATTTGAAAGGAACGGTTACAGAGAAAGAGATGAGGGAGTGGGAGAGAGGGAGAGAGGGAGAGAGGGAGAGAGGGGGTGAGGGAGAGAGGGAGAGGGAGAGGGAGAGAGGGAGAGGGAGAGGGAGAGGAAGAGGGAGAGGTCTCCCCAAATGGCTGCAATGGACTGGGCTAGGCCAGGCTGAAGCCAGGTGCCACAGTCTTCTTCTGGGTCTCTCATGTGGGTGAAAGGGGCCCAGATACTTGGGCCATCTTAGACTGGTTTCTCAGACACATTGTTAGGGAGCTGGACAGCAAGTGGAGCAGCTGGGATACAAATAGGCACCCATATGGAATGCTGGAGCCACAAGTGGTGGCTTAATGCACTATGCCACAATGCTGGTACTAGATTCCCAATGATTTTTGTAGAATTTTACTTAAAATTGAGAATTATATATCTATTGACTATTTAAGCTGACTGATTTCAGGGTTTAAACCTGCTATTACATATTTTCCTCGGTTCCATAAGATTGAGCATTATTACAAACATCTATGTTTCTTTTTTTTAACTTTTATTTAATGAATATAAATTTCCAAAGTACAGTTTATGGATTACAATGGCTTCCCCCCCAATAACTTCCCTCCCACCCGCAACCCTCCCCTTTCCCACTCCCTCTCCCCTTCCATTCACATCAAGATTCATTTTCAATCCTCTTTATATACAGAAGATCAGTTTAGCATATATTAAGTAAAGATTTCAACAGTTTGCACCCACATAGAAACACAAAGTGAAAAATACTGTTTGAGTACTAGTTATAGCATTAAATCACAATGTACAGCACATTAAGGACAAAGATCCTACATGAGGAGTAAGTGCACAGTGACTCCTGTTGCTGACTTAACAAATTGACACTCTTGTTTATGGCATCAGTAATCACCCTAGGCTCTTGTCATGAGCTGCCAAGGCTATGGAAACCCCTGAGTTCACTGACTCTGATCATATTTAGACAAGGCCATGGTCAAAGTGGAAGTTCTTTCCTCCCTTCAGAGAAAGGTACTTCCTTCTTTGATGACCTCCTGTTCTTTCCACTGGGATCTCACTCGCGAAGATCTTTCATTTAGGTCATTTTTTTTTTTTTTTTTTTGCTAGAGTGTCTTGGCTTTCCGTGCCTGAAATAGTCTCATGGGCTTTTCAGCCGGATCCGAATGCCTTAAGGGCTGATTCTGAGGCCAGAGTGCTGTTTAGGACATTCATCATTCTATGAGTCTGCTGTGTATCTCACTTCCCATGTTGGATCATTCGCTCCCTTTTTTATTCTATCAGTTAATATTTGCAGACACTATTCTTGTTTATGTGATCCCTTTGGTTCTTAGTCCTATCATTATGATCAATTGTGAACAGAAATTGATCACTGGGACTAGTGAGATGGCATTGGTACATGTCACCTTGATGGGATTACAAACATCTATGTTTCTTTATCAACTAAACAAGGTGAATCACATCTGTCTTGGAATATTTGGCTTCCAACTGTTCTCTGTTTTAGAGGTTTTCAATAGTTTATTGACCACCTCAGTCAGAATCACCTGGGTATTATTATTATTTTTTTTTGACAGGCAGAATCAGGCAGAGAGAGACAAACAGCAAGAAAGGTTTTCCTTTTCCGTTGGTTCTCCCCCCAAATGGCAACTACCAGCTGGTGCGCTGCGCTGATCCGAAGGCAGGAGCCAGGTGCTTCCTCCTGGTCTCCCACGCAGATGCAGGGCCCAAGCACTTTGGCCGTCCTCCACTGCCTTCCCGGGCCACAGCAGAGATCTGGACTGGAAGAGGAGCAACCGGGACAGAGTCCGGCGCCCCAACTGGGACTAGAACCCAGGGCGTCGGCACCACAGGTGGAGGATTAGCCAAGTGAGCCGCAGCACCAGCCAACCTGGGTATTATTTTTAAATACATAAGAGGAACAGGCGTGTGATAGTAGTTCCCTGCTTAGGGTGCCTGGGTTTGAGTCCTAATTTTCCTTCTGATTCTAGCTTCCTGCTAATGTGCACACTGGGAAGCAGCAAGCGGTGGCTGAAGTAACTGCGTCCCTGCCACCCACACAGAAGAAGAACTGGATTGAGTTTTAGGCACCTGGCTTCAGCTGGGTTTAGCCCTGGCTCTTATGGGCATTTGAGGAGTGAATCAGTAATCGTAACATCTGTCTGTCTCTGTCTGTCTTTAGAATAAATATTTTATATACATATGAATCCAGGCCCTAGTAAGACTTTTTAGTTCACAAAGTATAGATTTAAGGCTTGGCAATCTTTATTTTTAACAACCTCAAAAGACAATTCTTATTTTTGATAGAATTTTAGAATGGCTTTATTTCATCTTTAGAATTTGTGTAAATGTATTATGCTATTAATAGATATAGGATATGAGTGAGGACTCACCATCTATTTGGAAACTTTTTATTACTAATGGGCAGGTTCCAATGACCCATAATGCTGAGAGCATGTGAAAGGTAAGATGACACTTCTAAGATCAACTCTCTGAAGTGAAAGTGAACATTTTATTGGCAAGCTGACTCTTTCCATTTCCCTTTGAATTTTTTTCCCACTATCTGTTGGCAGGTTCTTGGAGTGATGGCAGCAGAAGCTCATTTTACTGCTGTAATGAAAAGTGCTTTTTTCCCCCAAATCTGGAAGCCTTAGAACAGTGAATTTATTTTAGCTGGGTTTCAGATGTCCTATAAATTATTTCAATTATTGGTGGATATAATATTGCTAAGACTTTTGTTTCTATAAGAGCATTCGCTTCATTGTTATATAACTCCAAAAACATACTCTGCTCAGCTGGAGTCCAAGGAAGGGTTGAGAAAGAATTTGGCTTCATATAGTTTAGAATTTACAAATGCCTATAATAGTTTAAGGGTGGAAACTGACTAGTATCCTCACCACAGATAAAATTTTCTTCGTTGTTGTAGTCAGAAAACAAACTGGCTCATTGAGTCAAATTTTCCAAAGATTTTTCATGAATATCCTTAAACAGTTACATTATTCAAAGTTCTTTCCTACTTTTTCATTTCTTAAATTGCTTACTGAATTTAAAATGATATCATCCATTTCAGTGACTTGAGCTACCATCTCAATGGACAAATCCCAGTTGTGTGTTTCCAAACCAACTTTTCTGTTGAATTTTAGGCTTGTATTTCTCTGCCAATTAGTCATCTTTACTTGGCTTTTCTACAGGCTCCTCCCAATCAGTCTATCCAAAACTGAGTTACACTTCTTTCCCCAATTTTGTTCTTATTCTGTGAATGATGTTATTTACAAATTTTCCAAGTCTGAAAGCAAAGCATCATTCTTGAACCCCCTGTCATTCTCTCTTTCCACATCTAGTTGAAAACTAAGTCTTGTCATTTATCCTCTAAATATCTATGACTCTCTTGATTTCTCTTCATCCCCAGTACAACTGTTCTTTTATCAGCATTTTCTCTCATTTGGTCAATGCTTCAGGCTCGTTGTGATTTCCAATCTCATTGGTTTTCTTTTATCACATTAATTCTCCATAAAGCTCAGGTCTCTTTCTACAATATTTCAAATCACTTAATGGTTTTTAATTACCCTTAGTACAAAATTTGACTTCTTAAAATCATCAAAATGTCCATTCTCCCAAAAGCAATTTATAGATTCATTGCAATATCAATCAAGATACCAAAGACATTCTTCTCAGATCTGGAAAAAATGATGCTGAAATTCATATGGAGACACAGGAGACCTCGAATAGCTGAAGCAATCTTGTACAACAAAAACAAAGTCGGAGGCATTACAGTACCAGATTTCAGGACATACTACAGGGCAGTTATAATCAAAACAGCATGGTACTGGTACAGAAAGAGAAGGAGAGACCTATGGAACAGAATAGAAACACCAGAAATCAATCCAAACATCTATAGCCAACTTAGATTTGATTAAGTATCTAAAACCAAATCCTGGAGCAAGGACAGTCTACCCAACAAATGGTGCTGGGAAAACTGGATTTCCACATGCAGAAGCATGAAGCAAGACCCCTACCTTACACCTTACACAAAAATCCACTCAACATGGATGAGAGACCTAAATCTATGACCCTATCCATCAAATTATTAGAGAACATCAGAGAAACCCTTCAAGATATAGACACAGGCAAAGACTTCTTGGAAAAGACCCCACAGACACAGGTAGTCAAAGCCAACGTTAACAATTGGGATTACATCAAATTGAGAAGTTTCTGTACTACAAAAGAAACATTCAGGAAAGTGAAGAGGCAACCAACAGAATGGGAAAAAAATATTTGCATACTATGCTATAGATAAAGGATTAATAACCAGAATCTACAAAGAGATCAAGAAACTCCACAAAAACAAAACAAACAACCCACTTAAGAGTTGGGCCAAGGACTTCAATAGACATTTTTCAAAAGAGGAAATCAAAATGGCCAACAGACACATGAAAAAATGTTCAGGGTCATTAGCAATCAGGAAAATGCAAATCTAAACCACAATGAGGTTTCACCTCAGCCCAGTTGGAATGGCTTACATACAGAAATCTACCAACAGCAGATGCTGGTGAGGATGTGGGGAAAAAGGGACACTAACCCACTGTTGGTGGGACTGCAAACTGGTCAAGCCACTATGGAAGTCAGTCTGGAGATTCCTCAGAAATCTGAATATAACCCTCCCATACAACCCAGCCATCCCACTCCTTGGAATTTATCCAAAGGAAATTAAATTGGTAAATAAAAGAGCTGTCTGCACATTAATGTTTATTGCAGCTCAATTCACAATAGCTAAGACCTGGAATCAACCTAAATTCCCATCAACAGCAGACTGGATAAAGAAGTTATGGGATATGTACTCTATAGAATACTATACCGCAGTAAAAAAAAAAAAATTAAATCCGGTCAATTGCAACAAAATGGAGGAATCTGGAAAATATCATGCTGAGTGGAACAAGCCAGTCCTGAAGGGACAAATATCATATGTTCTCCCTGATCGGTGTCAACTAACTGAGCACCTAAAACATCCTTATGTGACCCCAGATGAACACTTCAGGATTATCTCTTTCTACCCTATACTTCCTGATTGTCTGCTGAATCCCTTGAGTGTACCAGGTCAGAAACATGGTTGATCCCAATCAAAATACTAATTATGTTCTTCTCAGATCTAGAATAAATGATGCTAAAAATTATATGGAAACATAAGAAATTCTGAATAGCTAAAGCAATCTTATTCAACAAACTAAAGCCAGAGTCATCACAATACCAGATTTGAAGACATACTACAGTGCAGTTATAATCAAAACAGCTTGGTACTCAAAAAATAGACACATAGAACAATGGAAAACAATAGAAAATCCAGAATCAGTCTACACATCTATAACCAAGTCAGCTTTGACAAAGAAGCTAAAATCAATCCCTGGAGCAAGAGCAGTCTCTTCAACAAATGGTTTTGGGAAATCTCCACATAAAGAAATAAGAAATAATGCCCCTACTTAATACTTTACTCAAAAATCCACTCAAAATGCATCACAGACATAAATCTATGACCCAATACCATCAAATTAATACAGAACATTGGAGATACTCTGCAAGACATTGGAATAGGCAGACTTCTAGGAAAACACCCCAGAAGCACAAGCAATCAAAGCCAAAATTGACAAATGATATTACATTGAGTTGAGAAGTTTCTTCACCGCAAAAGAAACCCTCAACAAATGAAGAGACAACTGACAGAATGGAAAAAAATTTGCAAACTATGCAACTGATAAAGGATTAATATACAGAACCTATAAAGAGCTCAAGAAACTCGACAACAAGAAACAAACAATCCAGGTTAGAAATGGGCAAAGGTCTTGAACAGGTATTTTTCAAAAGAGGAAATTCAAATGGCCATCAAACACATGAAAAAATGCTCAGTATCACTAGTCATCAGGGAAATGAAAACCAAAACCACAAGGAGGTTTCGCCTCACCCCAATTAGAATGGCTTTCATACAGAAATAAACAAACAACAAATGCTGGCAAGGATGAGGTGGGGAAATGTATTATAATCCTCTATGGTGGGAATGTAATCTGTACAATCATTTTGGAAGACAATATGGAGATAACACAGAAAGCTTAAAATAGATCTACTATATGACCCAGCAATCCCACTCTTGGGAATTTTCCCAACCGAAATTAAATAAAAATATGAAAAGAGTGATCTGTACCCCTATCTTTATTGCAACTCAATTCACAAAAGCTAAGATATGGAATCAACCCAGATGTCCATCAAATGATCACTGGATAAAGAAATAGTGTAATAATTTCTATGGGCTACTACTCAGTGATTAAAAAAAAATGAAATCCTGTCTTTTGTGACAAAATGGATACATTTAGAAACAGTAAACTTAGTGAAGAAAGCCAGTTCCAAAAAGGTAAATACAATATGTTTTTCTGTGGTAACTAGTAGAGTGTCTAAAAGGTAATGATTGGAGTGAAATTGACGTTTTGAGATTTGATAATTATATACAGCCCTTGTTTTGACTGTTGAGGATCAGTGTTTTTTTCCTTCATTCTATTTGTTGAACTCTTTACTTAGTGTAGGGTTAATCTCATAAGTATAAAGTAAACTGAAAATATATCTTTACTAAAATTAAGAGTGAGATAGAAGAGGGAGGAAGAAGAAGGGTTGGAGTGTGGGCGGGAGGGAATGTAGGGTGAGAAATATCACTGTATACTTGAAATTGTATACAAGGAATACATAAAATTTCTATACCTTAAACAAAATTTTTAAAAAGCCTTCTCCAAGGGCCAGCAATGTGGTGTAGTGGATAAAGCCACTGCCTGTGGTGCCTGCATCCCATATGGGCTCCTGTTCAACTCCCGGGTGCTCCACTTCTAATCCAGCTCTCTGCTATGAACTGGGAAAGCAGTAGAAGACGGTC
Source organism: Oryctolagus cuniculus (assembly GCF_964237555.1). Classification (NCBI taxonomy): domain Eukaryota; kingdom Metazoa; phylum Chordata; class Mammalia; order Lagomorpha; family Leporidae; genus Oryctolagus; species Oryctolagus cuniculus. The sequence goes on along the minus strand of NC_091436.1, from coordinate 110,881,484 downwards.
CAAGTCCTTGGGTGCCTTCACCTGTGTGGGAGACCAGGAAGAGGCTCTTGTCTTCTGGCTTTGGGTAGGTACAGCTTGGCTGTTGTGGTCAATTGGGGAGTGAATCATTGGATGGAAGACCTCTCTCTCTCTGCCTCTCCTTGTCTCTTTGTGTAACTCTGACTTTCAAATATATAAATAAATAAATCTTTTTTTAAAAGGCTTCTTCCAGGACCAGGGCTGTGGTGCAGTGGGTTAAAACCCTGGCCTGCAGTGATAGCATCTTATATGGGTGCTGGTTTGAGACCTGGCTGCTCCATTTCCAATCCTGCTTCCTGCTAATGTGCCTGGGAAAGCAGTGGAGGATGGCCCAAATCCTTGGACCACTGCACCCACATGGGAAACCTGGAGGAAGCTCTTCACTCCTGACTTCTGATTGGCCAGTGATCAGCTGATGGCTGTTACGGCCATTTATGGATTGGACCAGTGGATAAAAGACCTCTTTCTCTGTCTCTACTTCTGTCTTTCAAATAAATAAAATAAATATTTTTTAAAGCCTTCTACCTCTAGTTTATCCTCATGTGACATGGTCTTCAGTCTGAACCAACAATAAATTTTCTTTTTCATCCAGTTACTCAGATATCAATGCCTCATTTGCTGTATCAACTATCGCTTATATTATTTCCATTGCAATCATTGAAACACCTACTATAATTATTCATTTTCCTAACCCTGTATTCCACCAGTTGGTAGTTCCATGAGGAGAGACTCTATTCTTATTTGGTTTTCTTTGTTTCTTCATTATTATATTCAGTGTCATGCAATGTTTATGTAAATTCAACCAGGAATTATATGACCTGACTGAAAGGTATCCTTTGTTACATTCACTGAGTTGTGATAGATTATAAGCCTCTGAGTAGTCTCAGCAGTAAAGGGGGCATGGGGAGGTAAGATTGGTGAGATATGTACCACAGGTATCACTTAAGGTTTCCCATCAGTGTTATTGAGGAGCAACTATTATTTTATGTTGAAACCATTCACAAAAGTTGTATATAATTTTTGATGTTAAATATATATATTTAAATACAATTTGTTCTGATAAAGTACATGACTTCAGTCTTTTGCAAGATATCATTGCTATTCTTCACAAAATTCTTATTTAAAAAAAATTTTCTTTAGGTACAGAACTTATTTGACAGTTAATAACAATCCAATGTCCTGAGTGAACAAACTCTGTCACAACTGTTTTACCATGGGTTATTTCTCTCAGAATGTGACACAAGCTATAAACAAATCAGTTTAGTTTATGATTCTATTCATCAATGGGGCAATTATTTCAAAATGTTTTCTTTTCCATTATTTCTTTTCCTGATTGTTGAGAGGTATCAATGAATTGTTGCTTATAATATACTGTTTGTCACCACAGTTTAAGATGACTTTGTATTGGAAGTTGAAGTTGTACAAAAATGTGTACCTACTACAAAATATGTGGAAAGTAGAAAATTAAAACTAAGAAATCAGGACCAATGAAACATGTTTATGAATTTCCTAATGAAGAAATAGTGCCTGAAACAACATCTTCTGAAATATCAGATCTGTAACTCAAATTCAATCATGCAGGTATGTTGGCTATTTGTTTTAACTTAGTGATATGAAAAAAAAAATCTAGCTTTATATTGATTTTTTCAGAAGACTTTTTTCTTTTTTTTTTCTTTTTTTTTATTTTTTTTTATTTTTGATAGGCAGAGTGGACAGTGAGAGAGAGACAGAGAGAGAAAGGTCTTCCTTTGCCGTTGGTTCACCCTCCAATGGCCGCCGCTGCAGCCGGCGCACCGCGCTGATCCGATGGCAGGAGCCAGGATCCAGGTGCTTTTCCTGGTCTCCCATGGGGTGCAGGGCCCAAGCACTTGGGCCATCCTCCACTGCACTCCCTGGCCATAGCAGAGAGCTGGCCTGGAAGAGGGGCAACCGGGACAGAATCCAGTGCCCCGACCGGGACTAGAACCCGGTGTGCCGGCGCCGCAAGGTGGAGGATTAGCCTATTGAGCCACGGCGCCGGCTCAGAAGACTTTTTTCTTATTTTAATAATATAAGAACACATGACTTGGAAAGCTCAAAGATCATTTTAAGAACATTAAACATTTATTTTTACCAATGACAAAGTTCTAAATCTAGCAAAGCTTATGCTCTTACTTTTGTTCATCTTGTTATCAAGTTAACATCAAGTGAAGGCACAGGTGTCTGTCCTATAATATTAGAAAACCTGCATTGCATCTTAGAATTTATAATTTCTAATTCCTTGGGAAATTTAAAGTACTTTGAAAATTATATGAAACATACACATCCAGGAAGGAGGTTCTTAGTTTTATTAATAAGAAATCATTTTTTTAGAATATAGTACTTATATGATGTGACCTAAATTTGTTAAACAGATTTCCCACAAATGCCTGTGTATGACAATTGCCAGACATTTACTGGATGTCTAAGCTTCCTAAAAATCAAAGTTATCAGATACTTTTAAAATCAGAGTAGAGCATTAGTCATAGTCCTGTAATTCAAATGGCTGATTGTCACTTTGCCAAATACTTACCAGTATTAAAACTGGTCAGATGTATTATGCTATGGACTTTGAAAATCTGTAATTTCACAGTTCTTGACTGGAAAATTTTGTGGAGACAATCTTTTTTTTTTTTACAATTTAATTTAATCATAACTTAAATAATTTTATTTTAATTGAAATCAAGGGACAAATTATTTCATTAGACAAAAGCATGTATAAAAGTATATAATTTAAATTCTGAAAATGGAATTTATTTAATTTTTTTTATAAAATGTCGTTGCATTCTGTAAAAATATTTGTCAAAGAATTCTTATCTGACAAATGTGCACATTTTCTTTCCTTTGACACAAAATGAATAATCAGGTTAAGCTAGTGTTTTATGTAGGGGGGGGGAATCTCTGAGATTTATCATTTCCATGCTGGATTTGCTTATATAAATAGCAGCCATAATTCTTAATCAAGTCATACTTAATCCTTTAATATACCTCTAAATCTCTATCTCACTCCAAAATATGAGTATTTACTCTGAAATTCCCTTGCGTTACTTATGAAGTGAGTTTGATTTTCAGTAGAAGATATACCTTCTCTAAAACTCTTCCAAATATATTCATATAGTTAAGAAGTTTGTAAAAAGTCACAGGAGAAAAATCATTATATCTGATCTGTCTACAAAGTGAAAGATTAAAATTTAAATGTTCTTGAAATGATGGTCATACAACAAGTCCTTCACAAAACATGTGGCATAATGTACTGACTAGGAATGCCAGCATTGCACCCAGGTGCTTGGGTTCAGAAGGCAATTCCACCACTCACTGGCTTTGTGAAGTAGGGAAGGCTATGTTGCCTCTTTTAGTCTTAGTGTTCTTGAGTGTTAAATGGGGTTGATATGACTAGAACCCACTTCATATCATCACATGAAGATTAAATGTAATAAATGAAAATATCTGTAAAATTTTTATAGTAGTACCATCACACATTAAGCGCTAAAATTATTAAATAAATTATAAGAAACAGTGCTAAATTAGGATGTCACCTAATGATTTTGCTTTTTTTCCAAAAATAAAAGATAGGGCATCTTTAACCTAATAACATAGAAGAAAGAATACTGCCAGGTAGCAAACGATCAAAGAAAGTGACTTTTGAAATGTCTATTTTTCCCTTCACTTATTTTCAGACTTTGGCCCTGGTCTTCTTATAAAGAATTGTGGCATTTTAAGGAGTTTTTGATGTTTATTTTATGCTTGAATTCCCACAGTCATTCTCTTACTTTATACACTCTGTTGTATATCCCAGGAGGTGGCCTCCACAAGTTGCATCATCCTGGTTCTCCTGACACATGGCTTTCTCTTAGGTTAGGCCAAGAAGAGGCACTGATAAGACATTGGAGAAAAGGAAGAGAAAGAGATTAGGATATCTAACTTCCACTGTACCCATGGTGTCTTCTGTTGGGCCAAGATTTAACAATGACTTCTGTCATTGTCCCAGAGTGGCTGCTTTCATAAGTACCTTAATGCTATTGCCTTTAGCTTATCTTTCAGAAAAGAATTTTAAAAGTTTCCTACTTCTACACCATTCCTAGCCAAAATGGTCCCTTCATTGAGTCACCTCTGTGAATGCACCTTCTGGTTACTGATACCAACCTGACTCAGACCAGTCATACTCATTAATTAGTTATAAATCAGACCTTACAGGTCTCTAAAGAAACTCATTTTTAATTTTCAAAATAATAGCACAGTTCACTTTCATATCTGCCCTTGAAATGCTTATTTGCATAAAACCACATGGTTCTCTGGGGACACATTTTCTACTTGCTTACAAACCCTTAATATAAAACTTGGCAAGTTTTTTGAAAACAGAATACTTCCATAATTTTTCTGGTGTGAGATGTGGAACCCAAAAAAATATTAAAAGTAAACGTTCATAACATGATACAGAAAAATTAAAATTGGACTTGCCCCAAATGGTGGAGTTAGAAATGTGCCAGGGGATTCCAATTCAATCCCATGAAGGTGGCATGTACCAAGCCATCTCACTAGTCAAAGTGATCAATTTCAGTTCACAATTGATCACACTGATAGGTCTAAGAATCAAAGGGATCACATAAACAAGACTAGTGTCTGCTAATACTAACTGATAGAATCAAAAAGGGAGAGAATGATCCAACATGGGAAGTGAGATACACAGCAGACTCATAGAATGATGGATGTCCTAAATAGCACTCTGGCCTCAGAATCAGCCCTTAAGGCATTCGGATGTGGCTGAAGAGCCCATGAGAGTATTTTAAGCATGGAAAGCAAAGACACTCTGGAAACACACACACACACACACACACACACACAAAACAACAACTAAATGAAAGGTCTCTGCGAGTGAGATCCCAGTGGAAAGAATGGGCCATCAAAGAAGGAGGTACCTTTCTCTGAAGGGAGGAGAGAACTTCCACTTTGACTATGACCCTGTCGGAATAAGATCGAAGTCAGAGCCTAGGGAGATTTCTGACGCCATAAACAAGAGTGTCAAATTGTTATGTCAACAACAGGAGTCACTGTGTACTTACTCCTTATGTGGGATCTCTGTCCTTAATGTGTTGTCCAATATGAATTAATGATATCACTAGTACTCAAACAGTACTTTACACTTTATGTTCTGTGTGGGTGCAAACTGACGAAATCTTTACTTAATATATACTAAATCGATCTTCTGTATATAAAGATAATTGAAAATGAATCTTGATGTGAATGGAATGGGAAAGGGAGCGGGAGATGGGAGGGTTGCGGGTGGGAGGGAAGTTATGGGGGGGAAAGCCATTGTAATCCATAAACTGTACTTTGGAAATTAATATTTACTAAATAAAAGTTTTTTAAAAAAAGAAAAATTAACTGCTAGATAGAAGGCACCAAGACCTGTGCACTTTTAATTACCCTAAATCTACCAGACCATAATTTCAGCCACTAAATAGCTGAGACAACATAAAATTAAACCAGTTGTTTACTTCTTTAGAAAACATAGGACAGGCCGGTGCCACGGCTCACTTGACTAATCCTCCACCTGCAGCGCTGGCACCCCGGGGTTCTAGTCCCTGTTGGGGCCACGGATTCTGTCCCAGTTGCTCCTTTTCCAGTACAGCTCTCTGCTGTGGCCTGGGAGTGCAGTGGAGGATGGCCCAAGTGCTTGGGCCCTGCTCCAGCATGGGAGCCCAGAAGGAAGCACCTGGCTCCTGGCTTCAGAGGGGCACAGCGTGCTGGACATAGTGACCATTTCGGGGGTGAACCAACAGAAGGAAGACCTTTCTTTCTGTCTCTAACTCTGCCTGTCAAAAATAAAAAAAAAAAAAGAAAAGAAAACATAGGACAGTCAATTCAGTAATGAATGCAATCAAGTACTGGAAGTATTTTATACTTGTCGGGGAAGAAATGGAACAAAGCAATGTTACAGCTTTACATAACACTGAATAAGCATCACTGGTTTACTCGTTATTCCAATAGCTCTGTGCCAGGCAATGTGTCTAGCACTGTAGTGAATAAAACGGGGGTAGGTTTTTGCCGTCACAGTTAAGATGCAGTTTGGGATGTACACATCCTGTATCAGAATGCCTAGATTTGAATTCGAGCTCTACTTCTAACTGGGCAGCTTCAAGAACACAAATGTATTATCTCAGAGTTATTGGGTTGGAAGTCTGGCATCAGGGTTCCAGGCGTGATTGGATTCTGGTGAGCATTGCATTTGGGGCCAGGACTTGATCATATGAATTCGGGGTGGGAGATGTGATTAGGTCAATATCAGGTACGAAGTGGAGGTACTGCGTAGTCTAAGTGCTTCCTGTTCTGAGAGGTAACTCAGCAGACCTCACCCAGAGGCATCATTGATCATGCTAGGACTGACCCTCTGATGTGGGAAGGGTGGGCCTGGGAGATGCTTTAATCTCCAGACCTCCCTCTCCTGTCCTCAGCCCTTTGGATTTCTTGAGTCCTTGAAATTCTTAGTACAACTTCCTGCTGAGTACAATCTCTGGTCAATGGATTTGATTTTCAAATTGTGTTAACTTCTAGTGAGGCTGCAGTGCACAAAGAGTTACATATATCATATCTAATTATCATGTTTGAGAATTACAATGAAGAAAAAGCCATAGTTGTCTTAAGAAAATATAAAATAAGGATTAAACTTAGATTGAAGGTGACAGAAACTTTCTCTGAAAAGGTGACTGCAAGATTATGGCCTGAACATTATCTTCAGATTAGTAAAGAGGGTTATAGACTGGAGATGATTATTCTTGGTATGGTTAGTTTTTATCAAGTCTCTTTTTTTTAAAGATGTATTTATTTATTTAAAAATCAGAGTTACACAGAGAGAGAAGGAGAGGCAGAGAGAGAAGTCTTCCATCCGATGGTTCACTCCCCAATTAGCGGCAACAACCCGAGCTGTGCCTATCCGAAGGCAGGAGCCAGGAGCTTCTTCCAAGTCTCCTACATGGGTGCAAGGGCCACAGGACTTGGGCCATCTTATTCTGTTTTCCCAGGACATAGCAGAGAACTGGGTCAGAAGTGGAGCAGCCAGGACTCGATCTGGCGCCCATATGGATGCTGGCACTGCAGGTGGCAGCTTTACCTGTTACACCACAGCGCTGGCTCTTCAATTATCTTTCATTTTATTATTAACTTAGCATCTTATAATATACCAAGTGTTCACCATAATTAATGGTAAAATCAGTGAAAATGTTTTTATTCTTTAAGCTTTGTTACATGGTTGCCTCCTCTGCGTACACTGGCAGCTGGATTGTAACTATTTCCACATTTCTGTAAGTCCCTTCATTCTGCTCTGCCCCGACCCTTCCCTTTGATGTGCTTCTGTGTCAATAAGCACGTATCCTATTGCCTGAGTATGAGATGGCAATGCAGTCTTTTAATTATCTTTGCATACTTTTTCTATCTTTCATTTGTCCTTGAGTAATTTTCTTTTTCTTGGTATACATAGCACATAGGTGACACTCTACATATGTTTGCCAAATAAATAAATGAGCCTTAGGTTATAAGAACTGAAAGCATGTCTTCACTAGCAAACAAAGAGTCGGGATTGCTAGCTTATCCTGGGAAAATTAAGAACAAGTAAAATGATTGTTAAAGATTGTAGTATTCAACCTCACATCTGTCTATGGTGTGACCATCTATTCACATCAATTCATACTATCTCTAATGTTACATGGATGGACTTGTATGTATGTAGTTGAGATGTGTGTGTATGTGTGTGTATATGTGCATGCATGGAAACTGAAAATTTTAAGTAATTTTTTTATTTTTTACTTTAATTATAAAAACTAAGTCAAGAAAAAAATAAAATAAGCTTAGAATTCAAAAGGATCTAAGAACACAAAATGTAGAATTTCATTTGTTAAAACTATCTACAGGTCTATTAATCATTGAGGGAAGCATACATACATAGTTACTTGAGTTAAAACTAAAAGTAAAGTAGTAAACGATTCCTATAAACTCATGTACAAAATAATTTTCATAAAAGCCATTAGAAATATATTAATTTAAAACTAGATTCTTGCCTGCAGTAACAGTGGACAGGGTGAAGCCTGGGATCCAAAGTCTGGGACCTATAGAGGGCTCATCCCGAGTGAGAGGACAAAAATGCAGGGGCTGAATGAGCCCAGCTAGAAAGCAACCTGGTGATTAGAAATCAAGTCTAAAAAGCTGCTTTTATCTTTTTTCCCCTTCTCTATGTCCATTGACAAAATTACAAGGAAATTACCTAAAAATCCCACTCAAATAATCTAATACTTTAAATCTGTTCTGGAATAATCTGGAAAAAAAAAAAACCAGAACAGTTTGTGCTGAGAAGCCCAAAGGAAAAGAAATATGGAATAATTATAATGTGAAACCAAATTCCACACATCCTCTTTAATTAAATTTTTGAAATTGACAATAGAAGATGATGAAAGGAACATTGATGTGAGGGGAGCCAATGCCCAGGAGAGAGGAGTGTGGCCTTACAATCAGCTCATCAGATGTCTTATTTAATTTTTTAAAATTTTAATTGACATGTAAAAATCACACATATTTATGGGGTATGATGTAATGTTTTGATATATGCATATATTGTATAATCTCAACCCTGATAACCTATTTACATGTCTTTCAGATAAAAACATTCTAAACCATTTCTTGTAGTTTTTTCAAGAAAAATATAGAGCCATTGTCATATTCTATAGTCACTATACTCTGAACAACAGAACTTCTTACTCCTAATCATATGTTAATACTCATTAAATAACCTTTCCTCATTTCTCCCTTCATATTTCAAGTGATTTATTTTTGTTGTGTTTTTACCTATAGCAAGTCCAGAGTGAATTTTAGGAATGGTATATTAAGAGCTATAAATTCAAATTTATCCTTACATAACTCATTGTGAAAGAAAATTGGAATAATCAGTGAACAACAGTTAAAATTTTGGCACCCTATCTTCAATGTTCTCTAAAAAGATAAAGATGAATATTGGGATAGCTATTTATTCTTTTTCTTAAAAGAGTTATGTATTTATTTAAAAGGAAAAGTGTGTAAGTGATCCAAGTGATCAATTTCAGTTCACAATTGATCATAATGAAAGGACTAAGAGTCAAAGGGAGCACATAAACAAGTCTAGTATCTGCTAACACCAACCGATAGAATAAATAAAGGGGAGAGTGATCCAACATGGGAAGTGAGATACTCAGCAGACTCATAGAATGGCGGATGTCCTAAATAGCACTCTGGCCTCAGAATCAGCCCTAAAGGCACTCGGATCTGGCTGAAAAGCCCATGAGAGTATTTCAGGCATGGAAAGCCAAGACACTCTGGCAAAAAGATCTCTGTGAGTGAGATCCCAGTGGAAAGAACAGGTCTTCAAAGAGGGAGGTGCCTTTCTCTGAAGGGAGGAGAGAACCTCCACTTTGACTATGACCGTGTCTAAACAAGATAAGAGTCGGAGAACTCAAGGGGCTTCCATAGCCTTGGAAACTCATAACTGGTGCATAGGGAGATTACTGATGCCATAAACAGGAGTGTCAATTGGTAAAGTCAACAACAGGAGTCACTGTGCACTTACTCCTCATGTAGGATCTCGGTCCTTAACGTGCTGTACACTGAGGCTTAATGCTATAACGAGTACTCAAACAGTATATTTCACTTTGTGTTTCTATGGGGGTGCAAACGACTGAAATCTTTACTTAATGTACACTAAACTGATCTTCTGTAAAAAAAAAAAAAAAAAAAAAGAAAGAAATTTTCAATTCCCAACTTGACTCTCACTGGGATTAAACATGACAATAGGTCTGATCTGATTACATCATCATTTAAAAAAAATCATCTATTATTTTTCACTTTATGTTTCTGTGTGGGAGCAAACTGTTGAAATACTTACTTAAGGTATACTAAGCTGATCTTCTGTATATTAAGATAATCGAAAATGAATCTTGATGTGAATGGAAGGGGAGAGGGAGTGGGAAAGGGGAGGGTTGTTGGTGGGAGGGACGGTATGGGGGGGGAAGCCATTGTAACCCATGAGTCGTACTTTGGAAATTTATATTCATTAAATAAAAGATAAAAAAAAAAAAAAAAAAAAAAAAGAAAAGTGTGTAAGTGAGAGAGAGAGAAAGGGAAAGAGAGAGAGAAAAGATGCACAGAGACAAAGCCCGAGATCTTCCATTTGCTGGTTGACTCCCCAAATGGCTTCAACAGCTGTGCTCGGCCAGGCAGAGGCCAGAAGCCTGGATTCCATCTGGGTTTCCCACTTGGATGGTAGGGGCCCAAGCACTTAGTCTATCATCCACTGCTTCCTCGGCACGCTAGCAGGAAGAAGGATCTGAAGCAGAACAGCCAGGAATAGAGCTGGCACTCTGATAGGGGAGTTAGACATAGCAAGCGGCAGCTTAATCCACAAGGACCACACCTCCAGTTATTATTCAATTCTGCAGCCTTTACAGAGTTCAACTTTTGAAGCTTTTAATTCCCACTCCCCTCTCTTCTCAATCTATATATTTTGAGCCAAATGGTAAAGTGGAAGTTGAAATACTTATATTTACTGACAATAATATACTCTAAAACATGTTATTATTCATGATAATAAAGATTTAAAATTAGAGATACAAATATTTGGATATTTGGTAACATTTTATTTTGTCAGATCTAAGATTATCATAAAATAGCTGCTTTTTCCCTTTAAAGGAAGAAGAATGTTTTGAACTAAATTCTTAACTCTAAGATGAGCTTCTTTTTCAGAAATGTTAAAATGTGAAAAATACATATCTGAAAATTTTTGAAAAACGATATAGTTAGATCAAAGGCATTATTTTTCTTAACATACTTCAAAATGTACTGAACACAATGCTAGGACAGAGACTCATTGATTTTCTTCTTTTTCAAGTTAGTAAATTTCTGTTGGTAGCACTGAGGCTCCCTAAGTCTTACAAGTCATGTTCAGTAGTTTCTTTATCAAAGAAACTCATAGCTTCACAGGACATCTAGCAGTATCTTTCTATGTTTTAATTCTGGAAGACTGCCAAGTAGCTAGCTTGCTATTAATACCTTATTACATAATAGACTCAATAGTCACAAATGATAAAGGTAATATATCTAGTTACCCCTAGTGAATTACCAATTGTATAATTCCTGAAGTCCAAAAGGGAGGAAAGGTGTGTATATGTGTGTGTGTGATTTTTAAGAGGGTTTATGGGGCAGAAACTGTGGCCTGGTTGGTTAAGCCTCTGCCTGGGTTGCCAGCATCCCCTATGGACACCATTTGCATCCCGGATGCTCCACTTCTGATCCAGCTTTCTGCTAATGGCCTGGGAAAACAGTGGAAGATGGGCTTGGGCCCCTATACTCACGTGGGAGACCCAAATGAAGCTCCTGGCTCCTGGCTCCTGGCTTCAGACTGGGGAATGAACCAGCTGTTGGAAGACATCTCTTTGTCTTGCCCTCGGTCTATAACTCTCTCAAATAAATAAATCAAATCTTAAAAAAATAAAAATAGAAGAGAGTTTATGATATAACTTTAGTTATCATTAATAAAATATATGTTTCTACCAGTACTATTGTTATTTCTTTTTTTACAAGATTTATTTATTTATTGAAAGGCAAAGTTACAGAGTGAGAGAGAGAGAGAGACAGAATGAGACAGAGATCTTCCACTCAATCATTTACTCCCAAGATGGCCAGGGCTGGGCCAGGCGGAAGCCAGAAGCCAGGAGCTCCTTCCAGGTCCATCTTCCACTGCTTTTCCCAGGCCATTAGCAGGGAGCTGGATAGGGAGTGGAGCAGCCAGGACAGGAATTGGCACCCATAAAGGACATTGGTATTGCAGGCAGAGGCTTTACCACTATGCCAAAACATCGGCACCATATTGTTATTTCTATATTTCTTGAATTCATACTGTAACTTAAAGGGACTCTGGCAAAGTATCCTGAGATCCTAGTGAACATTTATAAATTATTTTGCTGAGAAAAATTATATTCCAAGCAAATGGCTAACACAATAATCGAATTCCAGTCATGCTTTGAGCGCTAATGACTGTAGGCTTATTTGGAACCTGAAAGATCTCTGGGATCAAAATCTCAAAGCCTTTTATATCCAAATGGACCTATTCTATTGAGTAATGACTATTTGTTTTAAGCTGTTTGTTTAAGGCTTCTGTAGATTTGGTCTGCACGTTTGTTACTAAACATGGTAAACCAACTGAAGTTGACTTTCAGAAAAATGTTAATAGGATATAAATATCTTGTCCATCAGGCACATGCAATTTATGCTGATACTGATTTATAAGCACAAGTCATAAATTGACAATTCATTTCTGTTATAACTTTTCTATAAAATAACATCTCCATTTTAATATTTCTATGAATTTATCAGGATAGATGCTTAAAATACAAAAAAGGGTAAGTTGTTTACATTATATATCTCAGTGTATCTGAAATTACAGTTTGTGGAGCTATTATTGACATTAGTATGAATGATGCCCATAGCACAGCGTCAGGACAATTTGTTAGCAATGCTTTCTGGCCTGAGTGACATTTTTCACATTACCTGCATGCTTTGTCCTGGAGTCTTTTCAAAGCCTCTGCTGTTGATTAAATTCCAGACCAGGCAATTGCTAACATCTCCAAAATGTGATATTTTTGAAATAGCTTTGAAATGCTATTTCATTCACACATTCTGGAAAGGTTTCTTTTCCTATATAATGCCATATGTTCTGCTTCTATCATATATTCCCAATTCAAAAAACCTTCTGTCTTATGATGCATCACATCAATCAACAAGGTGTTTATTTGGGAGACAGTTGGTCGTGAGCTATAACATTCCTTCCAGATACAAATTAAATGAAACCCCAGCATACAGTTCTCTATCATTCATCATTCGAAGTAGTTGGACAAGAAAGGCTTTAATGATTTGAAAAGCTCTTCCAAGGGTGAGTGCAGTTCCAGCCATTTTGGTTTGAAAAATACCATGGTTATACTGAATTTATACCAAGTTCTCTGTAGTAAAATATATTTTTGAAACTCTAAGAAATTCTGGTTAAAGAATATAATATTCTCCCTGAGCAACTTTCATTTCTTCAAATTTGTATATGTATATATGTATATACACATATATATATATACACACACACAAATACATATGTGTATGTGTGTACTCTCTCTCTCTGTTCTCCTCCCACTCCACACACACTCCTCCCTTCTTTCTATCCTTCATCTGAACCTTTTTAAAATCACACTGTTATATGTGCTCCAATATAACAACCAGAGTTAGGGTAAAGATAAGACATGGACATAAAAGAGAAATGGATGAAACACTGATAAATCCTGATGACTTTACCTATATCTGCTGTTAATTTTTGTGTAATGGGAAATTATTGTACTTTAATTTTCTGTGCAAACATAGCCTTTAATTCTATTTCTGTTAATCTCAAGAGTATTTGTTTACTTTTAAACTATACATTGATGATTTTTTCTTCATATATTACTAAACATTAGCAGCTTCAAAAAAGAGAAAGAAATGCTTATAATGTAGAATTGTCAAAGAAAAAGAATGATGCCAAATATACTCTCCTTGTTTTTGGAATCTAAAGTCACAAGGGCTTTTTTCTCACTATCTTCAATATTATTATTTAAAAACAAAATATGAAAGATATAATGAAACTACAAAATGAAGTGAAGATGTAAATATAACCATTAACATCATAAAATTAATTAACAGCATAAAGGATGACTTCATCCACCTTTGTAATTGATTCTGTTTTAATTATCTTTATCATAATTGAAGTAAAGAATACTCTCAAAAGCTCATTCCTTTTGGTTTAAGGGCATCTATTGTATTTCTATGTTTGTTCCACTAAAAGCAATTGCAAAAATATCACTACACCAACATACTTAGCAGACTTGAAACAAAGTAGAAACTTGTTTGTCTTCTCTTAGTTATTACTAGCATCCATTTAGTTCTTCCCATTACAAGAAGGGGTACTCTGAAAATAAGTCTCATGTTCTAAGATAGTGATAAAAAGTTGATAAAATCTTAATGCACAGGTGTTTTGTAAAATAGGTAATTTAGGGGTGGGCGCTGTGGTGTAGCAGGTAAAGCCGCTGCCTGCAGTGCTGGCATCCCATATGGGCCATATGGGTGCCGGTTCATGTCCTGGCTGCTCCACTTGCTATCCAAATCTCTACAATGGCCTGAGAAGGCAGTAGAAGATGTTCCAAGTCCTTGTGCCCCTGCACCCATATGGGAGACCCGGAAGAAGTTCCTGGCTTCAGATCAGCATTGCTCTGGCCCTTGTGACCAATTGGGGAATGAACCAGCAGATGGAAGACCTCTCTATCTCTCTGCCTCTCTTCTCTCTGTAACTCTGACTTTCAAATAAGTAAATAAATCTTTATAAAAAAATAAGTAATTTAATGAAAAAGTACAATTACATTTTATTTTTACTTTTAATTTTGGATGAAGTTACTTATCACAGTTTAATTAAAACTTAAACAATGCAAACTTTTAAAATATTTTTTTGGCTTTCTTTTTTTTTAACTTTTATTTAATGAATATAAATTTCTAAAGTACAGCTTATGGATTACAATGGCTTCCCCCCCCCCATAACATCCCTCCCACCCACAACCCTCCCCTTTCCACTCCCTCTCCCCTTCCATTCACATCAAGATTCATTTTCGTTTCTCTTTATATGCAGAAGATCAGTTTAGCATACATTAAGTAAAGATTTCAACAGTTTGCTCCCACACAGCAATGGGATTAAATTGGAATCCCCTGGCACATTTCTAACTCTGCCATTTGGGGCAAGTCAGCTTGAGCTTGTCTCAAATTGTACATCTTCTCTCTCTCTTATTCCCACTCTTAATATTTAACAGGGATCACTTTCAGTTAAATTTAAACACCTAAGAATAATTGTGTGTTAATTACAGAGTTCAACCAATAGTATTAAGTAGTACAAAAAATACTAAAAGGGATAAAGTATTAAGTGTACATCAACAGTCAGGACAAGGGCTGATCAAGTCACTGTTTCTCATAGTGTCCATTTCACTTCAACGGGTTTCCTTTTTGGTGCTCGGTTAGTTGTCACTGATCAGGGAGAAAATATAATATTTGTCCTTTGGGGACTGGCTTATTTCATTCAGCATGATGTTTTCCAGATTCCTCCATTTTGTTGCAAATGACCGGACTTCATTTTTTTTATTGCTGTATAGTATTCTATAGAGTACACGTCCCATAACTTCCTTATCCAGTCTACTGTTGATATGCATTTAGGTTGATTCCAGGTCTTAGCTATTGTGAATTGAGCTACAATAAACATTAATGTGTAGACAGCTTTTTTTGTTTGCCAATTTAATTTCCTTTTGGTAAATTCCAAGGAGTGGGATGGCTTGGCAACTCATGACAAGAGCCTAGGGAGATTACTGATGCCATAAACAAGAGTGTCAATTTGTTAAGTCAACAACAGGAGTCACTGTCCACTTACTCCTCATGTAGGATCTCTATCCTTAATGTGTTGTACTATGTGAATTAATGGTATAACTAGTACTCAAATAATACTTTACACTTTGTGTTTCTGTGTGGGTGCAAACTGTTGAAATCTTTACTTAATATATACAAAATTGATCTTCTGTATGTAAAGAGAATTGAAAATGAATCTTGATGTGAATGGAATGGGAGAGGGAGCAGGAGATGGGAGGGGTGCGGGTGGGAGGGAAGTTATGGGTGGGGGAAAAGCCATTGTAATCCATAAGCTGTACTTTGGAAATTTATATTTATTAAATAAAAGTTTAAAAAGTGAGAAAAATGTGACAAATCTAGTTTTGCAGATATTAATTGGCTTCATTTGTGATTCTTGAATTGGGTAGCAGTCTAAACCAAAAATAGTTCAGAATACCCCACTCCACTACATGAGCAAGTTAAATTTATTGCTGGAGAAAAGGATATAAAGTACAGAAAACCAAGGTTAGGTAGAAACAGCCTGAACCGTATAGCTTCTATCTGTCTTGTTTGAACATGGTTTGAACAGCTGGCCACTTGTGATTGGCTGAGACTCAGCTACTTGTTACTTGAGTAGGTTAGAGTCTGTTTATATATAAGAAGTCAGGTTATAGTTGAGTGTGCATGGAGAAACCTTTAGGCCAGAATTCAAATACATTTAAATTTAGGCCAGAGTTAGGCCACATATAAGGCTTCTTCCCTCCCCTTCTTCACCCTCCCTTGGCCCTCCTCAGTTGTTTTTTCTCTTTCTAGCACCTTTCTTTTCTTTCAAGTAATTCATGCCCATAATAGTATCTGGCACAACCTTTAACTGGAATGTTTTCTGCCATAATGACATCTTCATTTATCATAGATTTTACTTTCATTAGGTTTCTATGTTTGCCAATTTGATTAGGGAAGTAAGAAAAGCTTGGAGTTCATATTGAATTTTAGAGGTTTTAATTCTGTAGAGATGCAGCCAGATTCCACTGCTGACACTTTAACTAATGTAGATGATGATGACAACTTCAGAAGGTATCACTGCAGAAGGATCCTGAGAAACACTCTTGCCATGCCTGTGTAGTAAGGCTACATCAAATGATCAAATGTTTCTTATTAATGTATTTTGGCTGCAAAGGCAGTCAGATATAAAAACAGTCTGTGAGTGTCAAGGGGTCTTTTACTAATCAGTTTTGTTGTGTGATCCCTGGACACAGCTCATTAATCATTGTGTTTCAATTCCCTCTTCTGTAGCACAAAGACGTTGTAGCTGTAGCCATCAGCTACAGCTATCTCACAGTGTCATTGCCAAGATTTACTGAGATAAGAGGTATGAGGCAGCTTTGAACAGTACAGGGAACTGTAGAAAAGTAAGGACTTATTATTTCAGCATATTACGTACATGTTTCTCAAACCCTTGAGAGACTTGACTTATGCCCCTAAAATGAAATAATATTTCACTGAAATCATTTCTACATTCCAAAAATATAGATATATATACTGCATCAGTCACTGCACATTATATATACACACAAATATATATATTAACATATATATAATTATGCATAATATCATATCTAAGATAATTTTGGCAGGAGAAGTTAAGGTATTAAGAAAATCAAGAATACGCTGTTATCTTATTAATGAATTACCTAATCAGTTTTGCAGATATGGTGATGGTGATGCATTTCCCCAGTCTTTGATGCACACATGCATAATTTATTATTTATTTTGTTAGTTTTAAATTTGAGGATATTTCTCAGGATGATGAGCATTTAAAGCTACTTAATAAACCATCTATGCTTTTCTCCTGAATGTTTTATGTGACAAATCTGAGGTTCAAATGATGTTAAGAACATCACCTGACTCAGAAGAACCACAGCTGGAATGATAATTTTAATAATTCCCAGTCTAGTTTTCTGTTCATTATCTACCATGTGGGCTCAGAATTGTTTTATGCATCTGGCCAACAATATCAACTAGCATATTACTTTGTTTGACACAAGTGTCTATTCAAACTACTCTGGAACCTTATTTTTTTTGTGTCCATCCTGTCAGTCAATGCAGGAACCCTAGTTCATATATTTCATACATTCGCTTGTATCCAGATTTCCCTTAGGCAGATTCCATACAAAGCAAGTTTCACAGTTTCTTGATATGACAGATACGTGTGCCATTTGATGAATCTGAGAAGCTGACATAAAATCAAGATCAGGCAGGCTGCCTTTTGTAACTTTATGAAGTTTTTCATGTTTTATTATTCATCTACTCAGGTAAAATTAGGTGGGACACATTTTTAATGCCCCCAGTAAATAAGAAAAATGTGCCTGTAGCATGAAATATCCTTTGAACACCTTGGGTTATTTGCAACAGATGAATCTAATTTGTATTCAGACATCAATAATAGAACTTACTAGAGAAATAAAATGGATGTCTATGACCTCTCTTCAATTATTTAGTAACAATGAAGTGTCAATTGGCTAAAACTAATAACAGTCTGTTATACTTACTGATGATAGAAATTCAAGATGGAATATACACACGCACAAATACACACACAAATAAATATGTGTAACAATAGCTTAATAGTGCTAAAGGTTAAACCACTCAAAATCACCATATTATTTTAGGAGATGAAAGCATGTGTACTTCAATTAGCTGGTGGTGAAAAGAGACTTAAAATTCTATCATACTATGCAGATAGAATGATGGATTTTCTTTAAACACATATATCAGAAAGTAAACTATCTGGTATATAAGAATTTATCTGTTGAGCAGTATTAGCAGAATTCATTTTTCCATGACATAGACCTTCTATATAAGGAATCTAAGGCGCCATTAAAATATTTTAAATGCATATCAATGCATAATCAGTTAAGCTTAGATGTCAATGCACATTCTGAGTTAAAAAATCACTGTAACTAAAAAAAGAAAACAACAAGTACATATAGTTACCCAATCAGAACATATTTCATTGGATCACACACTAAAGGTAAAACACTGCTACTTGAATTTCATATAGTTATTCAAATTGTGTCTATGAGGCCAGCACTGTGGCATAGTGGGTAGAGCTGCTGCCTACAGTGCCAGCATCCCATGTGGGTGCTGGTTTGAATCTCTGCTGCTCCACTTCCGACTCAGCTCTCTGCTATGGCCTGGGAAAGGAGTAGAATTTGGCCCAAGTTCTTGGGCCTCTGCACCCACGTGGGAAAGGTGGAAGATGCTCCTGGATCCTGGCTTCAGATTGGCTAAACTAAGGCCATTGTGGCCATCTGAGTAGTGAACCAGTGGATGGAAGACCTCTCTCTCTCTGCCTCTGCCTCTCTGAAGCTCTGCCTTTCAAATAAATATGTCTTTAAAAAAAAAGTGTGCCTTACTGTTCCATATTTTAATACTTACTAAAATAACAGTGAATGTGTGAAATTCATTTTAAAAAACATGATTCATCATGCTTTTTTCCATCTGTTGTCACAAAACTCTGAATTTTGAGACCATCCCTTCCTTAGGTGACGATAGCTAGACATCAGTCAGCTGTTGTTTTGGTTAAGGGTCCCAATAAAACACCCTATTAAAAGCAACCAATTTATGCCACGAAATAACAAAATAGCCAGCCTAACAGTAAGAGCATTCAAATGTTCACTTTCAGAGTGAAAAATCCTACCCCACACCCCTCTCTTCCAACAATGTAATTATACAACAGTTAATAAAGTTGATGAGTAGTGACCACACCAGCAGTAGTACCTTACTCTAAGACTTCAAGCATCAACAGACCACTGCCAGTTTTCACCAACACTAGATATCACATGGAAACTGAGTTAATGAACAATTATCACTTATGTTTTTATCTGATTGGGACTGACAATGAATGCATGTGAAAGACTTTATACATATATACATATATATAAGTATGTATATAAAAATCCATTCTATTCAACTTCTATGAGAAACTGTCATTCAGGAAACCTATATATTTGCCTGCCATCCAGACCACAAATAGAGTCAAATAATCTGGACATTTATACCAGTGATATAAAGCAAATTTTTTGCTATTAATAAAGACAATATTTATGGCACTCAAAACTCCAATTGATCCCAGGTGATGATGAAAAGTCTTCTTCTGGTAAGAGAACCAGAAGAAATTTTAACACAGTAACTTTTCTTTACAACTAAGAACAGTAAGTGATAAATTTGGAAAAGGCACAAAGGATGCTAATAACTAGATCAAATTCTTTCTTTGTGGTATGGGTTTTTCCATAGGGATTTGTCTTGGCTGAACTGTGGCTCAGTGTTGATATGGAATACTATTCACACATATAGATTATAAGTTTAGTGAATTACATGTTGGGAATGCAAGTCCAACTTTGTTTTAAAAAGTTGTGTTGTCAAACATATTTTGTACATCTCCATTTCTGAAATGTTAAAACTAAAATATCCTTAAGTTATATTTGAGTAATTCCTAAGGATAAAGATGCAAAAAATTAAGGAAAACATACCCCAATATCACTAAGCCATACATGAATGAAGGATTAGTTAATGCTTAGTATATTCTTAATAGTATTTATGCATATTGGTAATTTTTCCTTCATACACCATTTTCATAATAGAGTAATAAAATATATTATTATCCCTTTTAAGCAATCAAAGGTCTTTTAAAAAAGATTTATTTATTTTTTATTTATTTGACAGGCAGTGTTACAGACACACACAAAGAGAGAGAGATCATCCATCCACTGGTTCATGCCTCAAATGGCCGCAATAGCCAGGGCTGGGCCAAGTGAAAGCCAGGAGCTAGGAGCTTCTTCTGGGTCTCCCACATGGGTGCAGGGACCCAAGCACTTGGGCCATCCTCTGCTGCTTTCCCTGGTGCATTATCAGGGAGCTGAACCTCAGGTGGAGCAGCCAGTCTTGAACCAGCACCCACATGGAATGCTGGCAGTTCAGGCAGTGCCTTAACCCTCTATGCTACAACACTGGCCCCAGAAGTCAAAGGTCTTTAACTTATATCATTTTTAACTTTTATTTAGTGTAAAATCCAGGGAAGATACAAAAGAGACACTAAAACTTAGAAAGAAGTTTTAATTATGTAAGCCTCAGTGATTGATTACAAATCGAAACATTCTTGAATCTATCTCTTTATAGCCATCCCCAACATCATCACCACTGCAACTTGTTTATCATATCACACTTGAACCAATAAAATGGATGTATAACTTGTCTCTATTTCTTTAATTCTAATTTATTTTCTATGCTACAAGTAGATATTCTATAAATTCAAATGTGTTCCTGACTAGTATTTGCTTGTTCAGAAATTTCAGAGCATCAACAGACCATTTTATAAGGTTTAGAATTACTGAACATGAGCTGAAAATCCTTTCTCACCTCTCCAGGATCATTTCTCACCACTCTCCTCCAGGATTATGGTGTTCTAGCAACTCGTTTCCTTTTAATAGAGACAACACTTTGATTTCCTTGAAGATGTTGTAGGCACCTTTTTTTTTTCTTTCTTTTTTTTTTTTTTAAATGCTGTTTCCCTCATTGTAACTGGGCAATTTATTTTACTTCCATCAGATCTTATACATTAAAAAGTAGAGGTAACACTCTTCTGAGCCAAGTATTTCTGAGGCTCGTATCTAAAATCACAGCCTATCTCATATAGTCTTATTGTAATAACCACTTACTTTCCATGTCAAATGCTCTGTAATTTGTAGTTGTGTATTTATTTCTGATTAACTGTGTACTTTCTCCATCACCCAACTCACCACATTTCAACATTGCTTTTTGTTTCTTTGCATTGTGCCTAACAAGGGATGGCTAACAACAAGACAACAAATAATGGATATTTATGAGAGAGAAGAAATTGCTGGAAAATGATTAAGTACATGAATGGATAACATCCATGGCTAGTATCCAAGCAGGCAAGAGTGCTTAATAGTCAAATGTAAAGGATCTATTAATGGCTAGGATTAAATCTAGCTTTGCTCCTTACTGTCTGTGTGACCTTGGACAGTTAATAAATTTTCTTAGTATTTTTGGCTTTGTATTCCTGTTTTTACTGCACTAGCAAAGTTGAAATGGTTTGTGGAATAAGAGGAAAGTTATCAAAAATGCAAAACATTACAAGAATGTAAGGAAAACTGATGTGTTCATAAGTTATTACAATTCGGTGAAGATCAAGAATACAGGTATTTTGATCACCTTAAAATGAATGAAGCAGAAATGCTGCCTAAACTGAGAAAGAATATTGTTTAGATACTGAAATAGGGAAGTAAAGAAGGATGATAAGGAAATCTAGAGGAGAAAACAAGTGTAGAATGTGGGGAGCAGCCGGACTAGACTGAGTTACTGGAATTAAGACTTATTCTATGCATCTGCTCTCCCACAATATGGCGCTGGGAGAGAAGTAAACAGCTTCCACACAGCTGCCTCCAGTTCAACTAATAAACTGTAGGACTTGCTCCTGATTGGAGAGCAGCGTACTCGGCGTGTGGGCAGCCGAGTTGGGATTGGCAGAGGAGGACTATAAAGGAGGAGAGAGATGGCATGCACCAGGAACATCTATGGGGAACATCTAAGGGAACCCGTGCAGCCCCCGAGAGAACCGGCCGGCGGTGTGCCGCTCCCCTGCGGAAGTGGGGAATGTGGCCAGGGGGAACTGCCCTTCCACGGAGGTGGAAGGGATAGTAGCCAACCCGGGAAGAACCAGCAGCAAACCCGGGGAGGGCCGAGCAGACGAAAGAACAGCGCAGGGTCCTGTGTCGTTCCTCCACGAAGACGGGGAGCGACATAATGGTGCCGTGACTCGGATAGGAAACTTAGGACGGATGGGAAACTTAGGAGGGAAGAAACGGGAAGAACTGGAAAATTACCGGAGAGAGAGACTAGCAAACAGCCTAGGGAAAAGCCGGACGAAAAGGGTGTTGGAAGAAGCTATTGAAAGCCTAGGCATAGACTCAGATACGGACTATGGGGGGGAAGCTGGGAGAAATCTCTAAGGTCGAAAGCGAAAGTGAAAGCTAGAACAAACAGACTTGGACGCGGACTGTGGGGAGAGGCCAGGAGAAATGAGGGAGGAATATCGTTGGAGGAAAGTTTGGGGAAACATACCGGGTAGAGAAAAATGTTAGGGAAATTGAAGCCGTGGGGGGCAGGCCAAGGCGGACACGAAAGCCACTTTGGGGTTCTCAAGTTAGCCCGGGAATAGGGGGCGAAAAGTTGAAACCAGAAGCTGAAACGTAAGCCAGATTGGGATCCGTCTGATTAGCCCGGGGAGCAAAGGACGGGAAGCCAAACCGTGGGGCGGAGACGTATGCTGGGTTGAATTCGCCAGGCTAGCCCGGGGAACTTAGATTGAATGCTAGTGGCGGACACGTAAGCTACGCTGTGTTACTCGCGGAAGCCGCCGCGTGCAGAGAGAGCACGGGGCGTGAATAGATAGGGAACGGGGCTGGCGCGAGGCCGTGGTGCAGACGCGAAGGGCGTGGAGACCGCAGAGCGCGCGAAGCCAAGCCGCGCAAAGCCGAGCCGCGCAGATGAGAGAGATGCGGGCTGAAGCGGCTCAGAGCCGGAAAGCTGCCGAGAAGCAGCCTCGGGGCGGGCGCAGCCGGGAAGCTGCAGGGATAAGAGAAACAGAAGTTTAGAAGTAAAGTGAGAGAAATGGGAATGCTGGAAGATAGAAGTAAAATGGGAGAAATAGGAATGCCCGGAGATAGAGAAATAGAGAAATAGAAAGGCCTCCCTACAACACTGCAATGTGAGAGCTTGGATTCGGTCTGCCTGATTAAGTGAGGCGATGAGCACGATGAGCACCTGCGGTGGCTAGCAGCTTATGCGCCGCAGGTCACCGAAGACAGGCACGAATTAACATCAGTAAGGCCTCCCCACAAAAAGGCAATGAGAAGGCTTGGATTCGGTTTGCCTGATAGGGCTTGTAAGCCCCTGCAGGCAAGAGCAGAGCATGCGCTGCAGGGCACCGAACACAGGCACGCATCAGCGCCTAAAAACCTCCTCACAACATGGCGAAGAGAGGACCCGGATTCGGTTTTCCTGATTGATAGGACTTGTAAGAGCCTGTGGCAACTCTAGCAAGTAGAGCAGAGTGTGTGCCGCGGGACACCGAAGACAGGCGCGTATCAACGCCAAAAAATAAAAAGAAAGGGGGATCTGTGGGGAGCAACCGGACTAGACTGAGTTACTGGAATTAAGACTTATTCTATGCATCTGCTCTCCCACAATATGGCGCTGGGAGAGAAGTAAACAGCTTCCGCACAGCTGCCTCCAGTTCAACCAATTAACTGTAGGACTTGCTATTGATTGGCGGAGAGCAGCGTACTCGGCGTGTGGGCAGCCGAGTTGGGATTGGCGGAGGAGGACTATAAAGGAGGAGAGAGACGGCATGCACCGGGAACATCTATGGGGAACATCTAAGGGAACCCGTGCAGCCCCCGAGAAAGCCGGCCGGCGGTGTGCCGCTCCCCTCCGGAAGTGGGGAATGTGGCCAGGGGGAACTGCCCTTCCACGGAGGTGGAAGGGATAGTAGCCAACCCGGGAAGAACCAGCAGCAAACCCGGGGAGGGCCGAGCAGACGAAAGAACAGCGCAGGGTCCTGTGTCGTTCCTCCACGAAGACGGGGAGCGACAGTAGAAGTTCCTGACTGATGACTTTTGGTTTTGCAGTTTCTTTATCCATTGGAAGGAATATTTATCTTAGAATGAATATATCCACCTATTTTTCATATTAATGATTAAACAAAATGTTTAAGTGAAATATCTATTTTTGTTTTTTTATGAAATAATATTTCCTATATTATAAAGTCAATAAAATCTTTTAAATGAATAAAAATGGTTCACATTAAAAGAATTTTCATGAGAGTTTTACAGCATCATTTATGATTCAAATGGGCAAAGGCTTGAAAAATATACTGGGATTTATATTGAAAACTGATGTTAAAATGCTTATGTTGAAAATACGTTTTTATCTGTGCTAAAATAGAAGCAAGGGGTCTTTTAACATCATTAAAATTAACAGATTTTGACATTACAAAGACAGAATATATAAATATTATATTACAACATCTCAGCTCATATATCCCAATATTGAACACATCACTTCACACTTTTAAGTAATGTCAATTTTCGGGGCCAGTGTTGTGGCATAGCAGGTAAAGTCACTGCAATGCCAGCATTCCAAGATAGAGTCCCAACTGCTCCACTTATGATCCGGCTCCCTGCTTGAAAAAAGCTGCGGGAGATGGTCCAAGTGTATGGCCCCCTGCTACCCACGTGGGAGACCCGGAAGAAGTTCCTGACTTCCACCTGGTCCAGCCTCAGCCCATGCAGTCATCTAGGGAGTGAGCCAGCAGGTGGAAGAACTCTCTCTGCCTCTCCCTCTTTTTTCTGTAAATCTTTCAAATAAATAATAAATCTTACAGAAAAGCAATACTAATTTCCTGTTGGTAATCAATATAACCTAAATAAATATTAAAGCTACTTACGTTCTGTAAACAAGTGCTTTCTAAAAATGAAACCTTCCCACACAATAAAAAAGGAACTATTTGAAGTATCAAATCCTCCACAATGAAGATATTAATAGATATTGAGGCAGGCTATATTAAGCTAGCTTTCTGTATTCAAGTCAGCTGTGGGAGCCCACTGAAACAGAGGGCACAGTCACCCCTCTCATCCAAACAGGCATGTGTGAGGCACATGCTGATGCTGGGCAGAGCTGCTGTGTTCTACTCCAGTCACATTCCATGGTGAAACCTCAGCATTGGCATCTGATTTGAGTTCATTAAGCTCAGAGGTTTGAACCAAAAAGAAAAAAAAATCAAATTTTTATGGTGTTTCTATACGGGAAGAGAAAAAATAGCTCTGTAACTCTGTCTCAGCCCCTCATCATTCATTCCCCAATCACACAGAAAGCAATCCTCCTAAACCAAAACAGAGACACGCAACCCAGTAGCAGGCCTTGGTCACTGCTGGGAGCCATCTGCTTCATGCATGTCTACTGCATTCTGGAACTGAATTGTCAGTTAATTTTTTTTCAAAATAAGTCTGAATTTGTAACCCTTTAGTAACCCTTAAAATAACCTAAAATTCTATAATCTTAGGGCATTGTACTTCTGCTAGTATTAATCCAACTAAAAGAAAGTCACCCGATTTTTAAAGTAAACCAGGTATCTAACAGGCTTAACCAGAACCAATCAGCTTCAGTCTGAACACTGGTTTTCCACTCAGTCTCCTTCACTGCTATTTGAATACGCTGAAGGGGGGGAAATGATACAATAATAGCACTAAGCATTGTTGTACATGGCCTGTTACATCCCAAACTCTTTGAAGGTAGACTTCATGTCTATCAATGTGCCTCCTCACATGTATGTATAATTTCCATGGAGAAAATTCTCAGTGAATACTTCTTGATAACATTTGTAATGAAAAGGAATTTGACATTTAACTTTTCTTCATTTTGTTTATAATAAATCTACAAAGTACATATAGTTAGGAAGTAAGCAACATTCAGAAAATTAATGAAACTTTATAAGTTTAATGTCACCGTCTGGTTTTATAATCAACCCCATTAATTGATATTTATCACGTCCTTACTGATGGCATGCCCCCAGTCTTAGTTCTGTCGATTAAACTCTTGATATTCCCATGTACTTTGCTGAGACAGGATTGACTGCATCTTCCCAAATGAGCCCCACAATTGCATCTTCTTGGGAATGGTATGACTCATTTACAACAGTTAGCATTGAAAAGCACAGTTGATGTGCTAGCATTTATTATAAAAATACTCATTTGAAGCAGTAATTGTTGTGCTACTAGGGCACAGCCCTTTATAACATCCCTTAAAGAGTTTTTTTATGAAGATGGAACTTTAATTTTTTCAGTAGCTACCAAGTGCAATGCTTGAGTACCTTTCCTCATTTGTTTTTTATCATGTATCACTACCCAGAGGCAATCATTAGCTAATTTGCTGATTTATGGTTGCAGTTTATGAGCTTTAAACAATGCTAAACCATTTTTGTTCCTTCCTTAGTGCACTGACAGATGAAGAATGTCTGTCCTTTACATTCTTAGCTGTGTAAAGAAGCAGCACCTCACCCTGTGTTCGTGGCTTCTATGACATCCGAAATTGCTGTCTTATTACTTTCCTGCTGAATCTTAACTGAAAGCAGTGTTTACTGAGCTACCCAATCTGAAAGCTGCTAAGGTTCTTTGTGCTGCCACCTATGACAAAACAAGGTCAGAACAGCAGTTTAGCATGGGAATCTAATAGCTATTACTTAAGCAGTCGTCTAGTGACATACATACTGAAGAGCAAAATTGGCTACTGCTGTGCAGGCTGACAAGTCCTGGCATCGTGGCTGTGTGAGGCGTGTTTTCATTATACAATGAGACATAAACATCAGATTCAGAACTTGTTTTGAATAATGGCAGTCTATATTACCTATGCATGTGTGATCTAAATTTTACACGAAAGAGGCGGAGATGTCAAGTGCTTCCCGGGGCTAGCCCTGCAGCTAAGTGGAACTTGTGTTTAAAGCACTGAAAAAGCCACAGGGTGCAACAGTCTTACTATGCTTCTCAATTTTCTGACAAAATACACATATAAGACAGACAGTAACAAGTGTTGGCAAAGAGGAAGAGTAACTGGAATCTTTGTACATTTCTGGTGGGGGCACAAAATGATACAGATGCTTTGGAAACAATCTGACAGTTTCCTCAAATAGTTAAACACAGGTAAGGAGGACCCAAGGCTTCTACTCCTAGATACATCCCCAATAACTGAGACATCTGTCCACACAAAACATGTACCCCAGTGTTCACAGCAGCGTTTTTCATAGTAATGGCAATGTAGAAACAAACCAAATGTCCACCAGCCTGTGAGTGCATAAACAAAAATGTGTTACATCTAACCATGGAATAGTGTTCAATCATGAAAAGGAATGGAGTACTGATACATGCTGTATGTGTGCAATGAGCTTATAAAACCATTATGCTAACTAGAAGAAGGCAGGTGCAGAAGCCACAGAGCTGCAGTTTGTAAGACTCCACTTACATGAAATGTCCAGTCTAGGAAAATTCAGAGAGGCAAATGTATATCAGCACTGACCAAAGACTGCAGGAAAGGAGAAATGATGAATAGGCTGGTCATATGCACAGGGTTTCTTTCTGAGGTTCTGAAAATGTTCACAATTAGATTGTCAGGATGGCTAAATAGCTTTTGGATACACTAGCAACCACTGAATTTATACTTTAAAAGAGTGGATGGTATGATATGAGAATTATATCTTAAAAATCCACATAATATTGATGTCTTCATGTGATATGAATCATTTTATTAAACATTACTAAGCCATTGTTCTTTCATATGCAAATTGAAAGCTTATTTGGATTAATGTCTTTTAAGAAGCACTTCAAATATTTTAACCACAATTCTATAATTTTATCAAAAAGTCCAGGATTTACTTTATAAAATACAATGTTAGTATATCTAATTATCATTTGATTTATCACATTTGACATTTGTCACCACTTTTTATCCAATGAACCTCTAATTCTCATTGTTTGGATTTATTTAATATGCTTAATATTGCCATCTTTTCTGCTTCAGATAATGAGAATTTGGCCATTGCTAAATTCACACCAGATTAAAACCTGTGCTTCTTTTTAATTTATCCTTATTGCCTCTGGGATATAGGGATGAAAGAGGAGGAAGATATGGTTTCTACTTTCTGAGTCTGTTTTTAGACATTGACTGGAAATACAGTTCTAACTCTCAGGCAAAAATAAATATATTTAACAGATTCACATCACTGTATTTCTCAAATCCTATTATTGCATTTCCCTGAGACTATAAAAATGAACTTTTAACTGACATCACCTGACCTCTAGCCCCACCTTTCTAATTTACTCTACACTTTTAATCCTTAATAAAAAGCATTCTGTTACAGTGCTTCCCTTCTCAGGAAATACACTTCACTATGCATATCAGTACAATTTTCAGTAATTTTTCCTTCGACTGTTTCACCTATTTAAAAAATTCCATACATGTCTTAAATTTCAGCCATTTTTTCCTCATTTCCCCCACACATTCTTGCTATGATTCTTGTGATATCCCATTGCCCAGAATGATTTCACATTTACCATCTCTATTAACATTGATATTCCTTCATATTCTTTCTTTTAAACTTATTTTAAAGGCAGAACAACACACAGAGAGGGATAGACACAGGGAGAAAGATATCTCCCATCTGCTTGCTCTCTGCAAATGGACACAGCAGCTGGGCTATACCAGCCAAAGCTGGGAGCCTGGAACGCCATCCAAGTTTCCCAAACAGGGAGCAAGGGTCCAAGTACTTGGTCCATCTTCCGCTATTTGTCCAGGCACAACAGAAAAGAGCTGGATTTGAAGCAGAGCAGCAAGAACTCAAACAATTTTTCGATATTGGGTGCCAGTGTCACAGACAATAACTTAACCCACTGTCCTAAAATGCCTGCTCCTATTCTGTCCATTTCATAGAGCTCATGTCAATCACAGGTAAGAAAAATCTTGTGGAAGCAAGAATTTTGTCTTTTTCTCTAGTTTAACTCCACTGACAAAACCAGTACTTAGTACAAAGAGGAAAGTCAACCAATATAAATGAAGGAATAAATATTAACTCATAGTTAAATGAATGAAGTAATGGCATCTATATATTCTTCTTGATACCCCAATTCTGTTCATATTCATATACTGTTGCACATTTTGGTTATTTTGAGTATTTATTTTCATTGAATCTTATTTATTTATCGTTTCCTGAATTTTATAATATAGCACTTTACACTGGGTTTCTGTTCAGTCAACATTGGCCAAATTAAAGTAATCAACAGAATTCAATATGCTTATTTTGCCTATTGTGTCTGATTTTTTTCCTATGGGCTGATTTACATAAATATTATATGTTTAGGAAAACAAGATAAACTAGGTATTTTAATTACTTCATTTTCATTTAAGTGATATATTATCAGATATTTGGGGAATTTTGGAAATTTACAGAATGCGTTTATAAAAATAAGTGTGATTTGATATATGAGCCCATGCAAAATTCATTCAGAAAATCTATGGTTTTTAAAGGCAAGCCTATATATATTGGATTATAGGTATTTTCCTACTTTGCCAATTGTCAGTGATGACAAAGGCTCTTACTATCCAATTCAGATTCCAACTGAGGGCTACAGTTCTTTACATAACCCTTAAGATATGAGTTGATGATGTCAATGGAATTTTAGACCATTTCTCATTAGCTGACAATGGGAAGAATGGTGGGTGATGATGGACATGGGGAGACCAAATCTGAGAAAGTCTCTCTATCATAAATCTTTCAAAGAAACAGTAGTGTTTTACAGAAATTGCACATCTCTCATCTTACTGTTATTATTCTTATAACTAACAAATCTAAGCTGTCGCTCCCCCTCTTCGTGGAGGAGCAACACAGGACCCTGCGCTGTTCTTTCGTCTGCTCGGCCCTCCCCGGGTTTGCTGCTGGTTCTTCCCGGGTTGGCTACTATCCCTTCCACCTCCGTGGAAGGGCAGTTCCCCCTGGCCACATTCCCCACTTCCGGAGGGGAGCGGCACACCGCCGGCCGGCTTTCTCGGGGGCTGCACGGGTTCCCTTAGATGTTCCCCATAGATGTTCCCGGTGCATGCCGTCTCTCTCCTCCTTTATAGTCCTCCTCCGCCAATCCCAACTCGGCTGCCCACACGCCGAGTACGCTGCTCTCCGCCAATCAATAGCAAGTCCTACAGTTAATTGGTTGAACTGGAGGCAGCTGTGCGGAAGCTGTTTACTTCTCTCCCAGCGCCATATTGTGGGAGAGCAGATGCATAGAATAAGTCTTAATTCCAGTAACAGTCTAGTCCGGTTTGCTCCCCACAGATCCCCCTTTCTTTTTATTTTTGGCGTTGATACGCGCCTGTCTTCGGTGTCCCGCGGCACACACTCTGCTCTACTTGCTAGAGTTGCCACAGGCTCTTACAAGTCCTATCAATCAGGAAAACCGAATCCGGGTCCTCTCTTCGCCATTGTGAGGAGGTTTTTAGGCGCTGACGCGTGCCTGTGTTCGGTGCCCTGCAGCGCATGCTCTGCTCTGCCCGCAGGGGCTTACAAAACCTATCAGGCAAACCGAATCCAAGCCTTCTCATTGCCTTTTTGTGGGGGAGACTTATTAGTGTTGGTTCGTGCCTATCTTCGGTGACCTGCAGCTCATACTCTGGTCGAGCTGCTTGCTGGCGCTTACCGCCTTAATCAGGCAGACCGAATCCAAGCCTTCTAATTGCGGTATTGTGGGGAAGCCTTACTGATGTTAATTCGTGCCTGTCTTCGGTGACCTGCGGCGCATAAGCTGCTAGCCGCCGCAGGTGCTCATCGTGCTCATCGCCTCACTTAATCAGGCAGACCGAATCCAAACTTTCTCGTTGCCATGTTGAGGGGAGGCCTTTCTATTTCTCTATTTCTCTATCTCCGGGCATTCCTATTTCTCCCATTTTACTTCTATCTTCCAGCATTCCTATTTCTCTTTTACTTCTAAACTTCTGTTTCTCTTATCCCCGCAGCTTTCTGGCACCTCGCCCCGCCGGCGGGTTCCCGGCTCTGCGCCGCTTCAGCCCGCGCGCCTCTCTCATCTGCGCAGCTTCCCGGCTTTGCGCGGCTCTGCTTCGCGCGCTCCGCGGTCTCCACGCTTAACCCTTTCGCGTCTGAACCACGGCCTACGCCAGCCCCGTTCCCTATCTACTTGTGCCCCGCACGCTCTCTCTGCGCACGGCAGCCTCCGCGAGTCACACAGCGCGTAGCTTACGTGTCCGCCACTAGCATTCAATCTAAGTTCCCCGGGCTAGCCTGGCGAATTCAACCCAGCGTACGTCTCCGCCCCACGGTTTGGCTTCCCGTCCTTTGCTCCCCGGGCTAATCAGACAGATCCCAACCTGGCTCACGTTTCAGCTTCTGGTTTCAACTTTTCGCCCCCTATTCCCGGGCTAACTTGAGAACCCCAAAGTGGCTTTCGTATCCGCCTCGGCCTGCCCCCCGCGGCTTCAATTTCCCTAACATTTTTCTCTACCCGGTATGTTTCCCCAAACTTTCCTCCAACGATATTCCTCCCTCATTTCTCCTGGCCTCTCCCCACAGTCCGCATCCGAGTCTGTTTGTTCTAGCTTTCACTTTCGCTTTCGACCTTAAAGATTTCTCCCAGCTTCCCCCCGTAGTCCGTATCTGAGTCTATGCCTAGGCTGTTTGTTCTAGCTTTCACTTTCGCTTTCAACCTTAGAGATTTCTCCCAGCTTCCCCCCGTAGTCCGTATCCGAATCTATGCCTAGGCTTTCAATAGCTTCTTCCGGCACCCTTTTCGTCCGGCTTTTCCCTAGGCTGTTTGCTAGTCTCTCTCTCCGGTATTTTCCCAGTTCTTCCCGTTTCTTCCCTCCTAAGTTTCCTATCCGTCCTAGGTTTCCTATCCGAGCTAGGTTTCCTATCCGAGTCACGGCACCATTATGTCGCTCCCCCTCTTCGTGGAGGAACGACACTAAGCCCTGCCTAGGCTTCATATCCGAGTCACGGCACCATTATGTCGCTCCCCCTCTTCGTGGAGGAGCAACACAGGACCCTGCGCTGTTCTTTCGTCTGCTCGGCCCTCCCCGGGTTTGCTGCTGGTTCTTCCCGGGTTGGCTACTATCCCTTCCACCTCCGTGGAAGGGCAGTTCCCCCTGGCCACATTCCCCACTTCCGCAGGGGAGCGGCACACCGCCGGCCGGCTTTCTCGGGGGCTGCACGGGTTCCCTTAGATGTTCCCCATAGATGTTCCTGGTGCATGCCGTCTCTCTCCTCCTTTATAGTCCTCCTCCGCCAATCCCAACTTGGCTGCCCACACGCCGAGTACGCTGCTCTCCAATCAGGAGCAAGTCCTACAGTTAATTGGTTGAACTGGAGGCAGCTGTGCGGAAGCTGTTTACTTCTCTCCCAGCGCCATATTGTGGGAGAGCAGATGCATAGAATAAGTCTTAATTCCAGTAACAGTCTAGTCCGGTTTGCTCCCCACACTAAGCAAGGTAACAGAGCAAGTTATAGACAGCCTTATTCGTGGAGATTCTTTTTATATGTCAATTCATAAGTGACTTTCATATAGAACACAACAGAAAACTTAAACTACAATTGTCATCTTTATGTACCCCTAACTGCTTTCAGTTACCAAAGACTAAGCCCTGTGAATGTGTTCCATGAACATGTCACTCCCTTCTTGATTGGTTACTTAGTGCATTGTTGGTGTCTGTCTATTGGAAATGAGCTCAGAAAAGTCTGCCCTGAGCTAAAATTTGCCATCCAACTCACAGAATGAAAAATATTTCTAATTGTTGAGTGATAAGAATTGGGGGAGATCCAAGATGACTGAATAGGGTAAAGCCACACTAACTTCAGCTGTTCTGGGATATAAAAGAACAAAGGAAGGACCTCCTTTACAGGTGCCTGACTGGCTGAAATTTTCTGCCATGAACTAAAAAAGCAACAAAGACTTCCCTAGGTTAAGAGGAGCAAAGACAGAGACACAGTAGCCAGCTGCTTGCTTGAGCCATTAACATAGCACTGCAAGGTAGAAGAAACAGCTGCGTGTCCCATTGCTCACTGTTTTAGCTGAAAGGGAATTCCACAGTCACTCCCTGAGTTCTGCTTCAGCCTGGAGAGCCCAGTGTGGTCTGAGCAACTGCCAGGCTTGGAGCAGGAAAGCTGCCTGGTTTCCTCCCCCTCCCCAACGTTGGCAGCTAAACCTTGGGCAGTACTCCTCTATTCTGCTCCTACCAGTATCAGTCAGCACCAGGAGCAGACACTATCTTCTTAGAAGTGAAAGGAGACAGTGGCAGCCCATGTCACTGCTGATGACCTAAGGGAGAACCTTGGGAACCACTGGGGCTTTGAGTCTGGCCTGGAGTGCTAGTGGGAGGCAGGGTACCCACCGAAACCAATGAAATGAGAGAGAGCACACTGCCTGCTTCCATCACCCCACCCCCAACAAGGGCTGGTGGACAACAGCAGTAAGGAAGAGCCATCTTAATAGTGAGTACAGGCTGCTGCAGCTTGCATGAGGGTGTTATAATAATTTGCGTATCTCTTTTATTTCTTTTTTGGTATAAGTTATTTGAAGACAGAGTATTTACTCTGTTAAGTTGAAAAGCAGATGAAAACTAACATTTTGGGTAGTTAAATCAAGGTGTGTTTACACCAATTGGAATTTCAACATTTGTTAGCGAAATTATCCAATTCTTTGAAAGCAGGCAAAAAAGAAACCAGCACGATCTTTCCATATTGTACAAGAGCAACAGCTACACATGAGTTTTCTAGAGATGAATTTGGCTCATTTCACTGTTGTCTCTTGATTAAAAAATCCCATACTTTGCTTGCTAACTTGTAGATTTTCCCTAGTAGAGATTCAAATAGTCCCTATGTAGTGGTAGAGATAACCAAAACGATTGATGACCTGTTATAAATTAAGTAGTTAATATCTTATCCTAATTTTCCTTTGATAAATTACCTAAAAATAACTTAGGTTCATAAATACCCCTTAAGCTGATCACAGCATCAGTGATTGCTTTATTAATTAATAAGTAAATAGAATCTTTGACAGTGGTTCCTGTAATATTTCCCTGAGAGTAATGATTTTACCGCTTTGAAAATTATATTTAATGGTAACATTCTCTTTCCATTAAAAACTATTTCTTTTTCCAAACATCACTTAGTATTGCTTACATATACTAAAATCCATGCTATTTTGAAACATCTGCTTTATTTTAAAAAATGCATGCAAACTTAAATCCTATAACAATGGATAGTGTCTTTAAAGACCTTGAGATTAAGAAATATAACATCTTGCTTCAGATTATCAATAGTGGATTTATTTTAACTACTGAATTGTTAAGCCTAAGGGAGTGTGTCTTTCCTTAATATTAACTTTGGATTTCAATGGCCTGGCAAGTAATATCCCTCAGAGAAATGAGATTTTTTTTTTCCTAAACTAAATCTTTCCCAAAGACACAAAAGAAGCTTCCAATGAGATTCATAGAATGCTATTAATATGAATCATAGACCATGATTAAGCCTCTTTCAAATTTTACAGGGGAGAAAGATCTCTTAAGATCTCCCTTGTGTTTCAAGCTTTATTAGCACTAATCTTAACCTTATGCTGGAACCAGGGAATAGCATGCCCTATAGCTGTTGCTGTGGAGGAATCCTTTGGCACTGTAAATGGGCTAGAGGTGTCAGGATACTATAATCCTAAAGAACTGGCTAGCATCTCAGTTGGCTTGATTTGTCCGAACATTGAAAAACAAAGGAATTTCTAGATAAGAACAACTAGACTCATGAATGCTTTAAAAAACCAAGCTCATCAGTGTACTAAATTAGGGTTTCCTACCCCTAGACTTCAACTTCATCCAAGCTTTGATAATTCTCCATCCTTGGGTAACCTGTCAGAGCCTCCATCTCCTACCAGGTAAAATAGAGATTTGGATCTGTGTTTCAAGGAGTCCACAGAGAGGATAAAATGGGAAAAGTCATTTAAATATCTAGTCCAAATCCTTTTAACAGTGAGTCAGACTTTGAATATATCTCAGCTATCATTTGTACAAGCTCATTTGGCACCTACTATTTGACTATCCATAAGTCATTATCATTAACCATTACTAAGTGCAGACACTAGAATTAAGAAAAAATAGTAATTTTTATTGATCATTGGGTAATTCATCTTTATTTATCATGATTAAATAATTTGCTATGCGAAAATCACTCCTAAAAATGAGTTTGTCACAACTTGAAGCTTCTGTTGCTATTTCCAGGTTTATCTAGTAATTTGACATTGATTTAGTATTTGAAGAGGCTATTTTAAATTATTTGTTTATAATTTATATCAATTATACTTTCAGAAAGGATTTTATGCACCTGTTCTCTAAAAAGTTCAGAGTTAATCATCAGGGTCATTTAAGACAAAATTTATTTAAAACATACTGAAGAGTGACCTTGTGAGAATACAGCAAAAATGTACTCATGGGTTTACCAAAGAGAGATGCCTCAGAAGAAACCAAATCCGCTGACATCTTAGCCTTGGATTTCCAGCCTCTGAACTGCCCATAATGTATTTTAGTATGGAACTCCAGCCAAGCTAATACAGATGCGTTAAACAAAGAGTTTGGAAAGTTTAAGTTTTATTCCTTACATAGAACTAAATCAACAAATTATGGTGCACTATGTATTTGACAGATGGGCAAAGGCCATCAATATATAATTTACAAAAAAATTGAAATTAGTATATAATTATAAGAAAATGCTTGCCTTCTACACTAATCAAAGAAATATTAATCAGGGTAACATTGATTTTAACACCAATTAAATAAAGTTTTTGAAAAAATTATCCCTGATAATGCCCAGTATGATTAACATGAAATTCATTACTGGTGGTATCCAATTTGCTACAACCTTTTGGCAAGATAAGTAAAAAAAATTATAAAGATATTTAACAAGCACTTAAAACACACTTTGGCCCAGCAATTCTACTTTTCTTAAAAGATTCATGAACAGTGTATGTTTATGTGTAGGAGTTATATTTACTTTTCCTTATTGAAGTGCTAGCTATATGATGAAAAATTAAAAACAACCTAGATATGTGATAGTGTATTAAGGGTCACATTAACATTATCTCTGCAGATCAACCAAATCATTTAAGAAAGAACAACCTACTGAATTACCATGTTCCTCGTCCCTGATCCTTGTACACATACACACCTACATTTTTGGGATACAGACATATTGCCATGTGATCTTGCCTGAGGCCTCTACCTTTAGCCTATTCATATTTGATTTGTGACATATTTACTTTCCTCGATCTTGGATTCGGTCTTCCTCTATGGATTCAGCTTTAATCTCCTGTTTCATGGACCTAATGTTGATTCAGTGAGTTCTTGCTTACACTACAACTCAACAGCTTATCCCCAAATCTACTCACTGACCTTGTGCCAAACATGTCTATTTTTATTTATCAACTTCATACTTTATAGCCATCAAGTATATTTCCACATAATTTAACAATCTGTAGCCAGTAAAACATTGTAAGACTATGTCACACTGTAGAAAAATGATAATAAAGCACTTTCCAAGCATAATTACAATTATGTTTATAGGAAAAAAAGACTAGAAGGACATGAACCTTAGAAATGCACTACAATGCATTAAAGAAATGCATGAGGGTTTTTGTCTCCCTGCCTTCTTTCATCTAGCTGATACTCCAGAATACAATGTAAAAATGTCTTCAAAAGCCAAAGTTAATGAAGAAGTATTTTACAACAGTAGAAATAGATTTGCTGAATTTTGTCTTTGTATCTAGTAGGATTAGGTTCATGGATAGGACACATAAAATCCCAGATAAAGGTAAATTAAGCAAGATGAGATTGCACTGCTACTTCATGTAAAAAAAAAACATGGATGGTGTAGGTCTCCAGAGTACTTCCAATTCGAGATTCTTTTCTTACTGGTCCTCCATCCTGCATGACTGACCTTAAGGTCCCTGGTAGTGGCATCTGCTTTTCAGGCAGTCCAGCTAACAACACGGAGCATATACAAAAAGTCACTGTATACTGCTCTAAGAGAGTAGTTATAAATCACCATATAACATTTTACATTGGCCAGATCTTTGTCACACATCTCCATCTATCTAGTTGCAAGGGAGTCCAGAAAATTCATTCTAAATTTCGACTTCCATGGTGATAGATTTGTATTTATTCCTATGAAAAGTATATTGAAGAGTTATTGAAGAGAGAACACAATATCTAGTTACTGGGCATTATCAGGGATAAATTTTTGAAATGTACTTTAAGAATTCAAGTTATGGAATTTTGTTCTCTCTGTGGCAATTTTGCTAAATCTCCTTATGCCTCCTTGTTCTGTTAACATGTCCTTTGACTTGCTCAGTCTTACTTTAAATTCCTTAATTATTGCAGAATTTTATTCATTTTCTTTCATCCATTTTCAATACGTCTTTTATAACTTAAATTATTGTGCAGAATTAGATCACAGTCCATTTTGCAGACTCATTTATTGAATATAATTCAGCATATAAATATTTTCATACTTTCTAATAGTTTTCAAATTATTACATTGCCAATAATCCTGAGCATTAATTGGCATGACATCTTAATATTTTGACATTACAAAAAATTTTATAGTGAGCTTAATTTGAGCAAAAATTGAGCTTGATGAAACAAAAATAAGAACTTTTTTAAGCTCATTGTCATCTCACTGTTTGATCCTTGCAAGCTGCTTTAATCTAAACAGTATATTCTCTCTTATAAGAACTGTAAGTCTTAGTGGTTTTTTTAAAATATTTATTTATTTGAAGGAGTGACAGAGAGAGACAGAGAAACATCGATCCACTAGTTCACTCCTCCGATGGCCACAACAACTGGGGCTGGGCTAAGCTGAACCTGAAGTCAAGAGCCAGGAGCTTCTTACAGGTCTCCAATATGGGTAGAGGGGCTCAAGCATGTGGGGCATCCTCTGCTACTTTTCCTGGGCCATCATCAGAGAGCTGGATAAGAACTGGAGTGGCCAGAACTCAAACAGGCACCCTTATGGGATGTTGGTGTCACAGGTAGAAGCTTTAGCCACTGTGCCATATCCCAACCCCCCTTTTTTTTAAAGAAGCCATAGATTTTTTTAAACAGTTTAATGCCAAAGTTGTTTAAAGAACTGGCTTCCTTTAAAAATGAACCCAGAGTAAAATGAACTAGAATATTTAGAGGAAAAACAAAATTCATCTTTATAAAAGAAAAAAGCAAAATATATTTAACACAATTTTGATTATTATATTTCTTAGAGAAATATGAATAGCTGAGTAAGCCTCTGAGGCACATGGTGGGTTTTAGGTTGAATGGTAGAGGACACATTTAAGGCTACATGTTATCCAGGCTGAAAATGTGAAAGAGAAAGAAATTACAGAAGCAATAGCTCCTAATATTAATGAATACACATTATCATGTAGGACTGACAAATATCCCGACACCAGTAGCAATGAATTTCACCTCTAATAATATTTGAACTATCTAAGAATTAAACTTCATAATTATGAAAAGTTTATAAAGTGACAGTCTAAATGTGTCCATGTTAAGGGGTGGACGGCTTCCTTTCCTCTTGTTGCCTGATTCCTCCAATGAGTGTTATTAGGAGACATATTGTATCCCTGGGTCAAGGAAAAGCAATCCTTAAATAGTCCCACATTCTAAATATCAAAACATGCTAATCTGTTAAACTTGTAAGAAAATTTTGATATTTTTATAAATTTTGGGGGCAATTATCATGCAAAAATTAAGGGACTCTGGAAATCAGATACTTTAATATACACCCCACCTCTTCCAGTTACTAGCTGTTTTACCTTTAGTACTTTAAATATGTGTGTTATCTTCCTCATCTACAAAGTAATGATAATAACAGTATGACTGTGAAGTATTTGTTTAGAACTGATTTTTATGGGCCTGTATAGATGTAAAGCTGACATCTGTAGCATTGTAGAGCTACATCCCTTTGGTATACCTAATTTTGGCTAGAACAAAATCAATAATTATAGGCACATTACCAAGTTCGGCATAAGGTGTGTGCCTAGTTTTCTTTGATTTTGTTTTGTTTTTCTTGTTCTTGTTTTCCTGAAGTCTGAGAAAAATACTCAGTAGACACAGATACAACCTACAGGTTCAAATGCACTCAGTGCCATTGAGGAATTTATTCCTCTCTTTCCCTTCGTGAGACAATTCTGAGGTGCCTTCCACAAGGGTCTTTGCAGAATCCTCATTGAAATCAGTTGCTATTTCTCACAGTAACCAGCTCATTTTTTTTTTTTTTATTTGACAGATAGTTAGACAGTGAGAGAGAGATACAGAGAGAGAGAAAGGTCTTCCTTCCGTTGGTTCACCCCCAAATGGCCGCTACAGCCGGAACTATGCTGATTTGAAGCCAGGAGCCAGGTGCTTCCTCCTGGTCTCCCATGTGGGTACAGGGCCCAAGCACTTGGGCCATCCTATACTGCCTTCCCAGGCCACAGCAGAGAGCTGGACTGAAGAGGAGCAACCAGGACCAGAACCCGGTGCCCACACGGGATGCCGGTGCCATAGGCGAAGGATCAACTGAGGCAGCCGTGGCACAGGCCCCATAACCAGCTCATTAACATTCTCTGTATTGACTTTTTTCTTTCCTTTTACAGAGCCCTCTTCCATTCTTCTATTTGGATAACCTCTTTTAAAAACTACCTGTGCCTAAACCCCTGCTTCAGGCTGTCTTTTGTTAACACAAAAACTAACACAGGCACTGCTCCAATGCTCAGTTTTTGTCATACTCATTAATTCTGCCCACCACCTTCTAGTTTTATTGCCTTTTCCTTTTTGTTATTATGTATAGTTTGTTTTTTTTAAAACCAAGTTTAGTTTTTCTTCTCTTCAATGTTTGATGTTGAAACTTCGCTATGTGGTTTCCTTCTCCACTTAGTATTTCAGTTTGTCTGTGCCTCCTCTTTCCTACACCTTGTTTTATGTCCAGTATCAATACTGGATTCCCTGTTCTGTTTTCTCACATTTTAGTATCCAAACTACACTGCTACTGTGATGGAGAATAAATAACACTGACCTGTCTGAAGCCTGTTGGCTATTGTATTGCCCTAGTAATAATTGAAACAAAACCTGCTTTATTTTACTTGATTGGAATAGCCTTTTATTTTCTTTTACTCAGAACAGATGGCTGACTCTGAATAATTTCCCCAAATCTTTATAAACTGTTCAAATGTATCATGTTTTCATTTACCTGAAAATATAAGAAAGCTGTTGGAAGGAATTTTTAAAGGCTCATAGTACAGTTGTTTTATTTTGAAAGCAAACTGGAATATTTCTTATTTTCAAATTAAACTTTATTTTGAAGAGTTTATTTTGCTTCTTGGGCTTTGAAGGAAGATAGATTGTAGAAGGTTGCTGAGTTAGTGTGTTGTTTTTTAAAGCTATTGTATTTTGTTCTCTCTTTTCCCTAGGTGTATAGATATATTTTTTCTGCTAAGATTCCAACAACAGTGACTTTTAAGACTTACACACACTTAAAGAGGTCGAAGCACATTCCTGGGATTGCTGGAGGTAGAATGGAGACTGTAATAATGCAGTAGTTTCCATTAATCACTTCTGTTTCTACACACTGTGCTGGTAGAACATCTTGGGGAAAAAAGTAGTTTCACTTTCCAGAATGTGAGAACAATAGTAAGAGGCAAGTCTCTGGCCTTTTTCAAATATTGTGCTGATGAGCACAGCACCAGTGTGAAGAAGGCACATAAAAGAACTATTCTTGCTTTGAGGCACACTTAA
This sequence comes from Oryctolagus cuniculus, assembly GCF_964237555.1. Lineage (NCBI taxonomy): Eukaryota > Metazoa > Chordata > Mammalia > Lagomorpha > Leporidae > Oryctolagus > Oryctolagus cuniculus. Next base: position 110,840,564 of record NC_091436.1, on the reverse strand, counting down.
TCTGGCAATCATACACTCATTCCAAGAATGCAATACTGCCAGGTAGCCTTTCATTAAGCGGTGAGCCTTCCTGGAGGTTCCTTTTCTTTCTCTCTTTTTTTTTTTCTTAAGACTCATGGAACTTGGGTGTTTCTGAGTTATGTGTTTCAGAAATACACAGGAAGACTGTATGTTGGATAAGTCTTGGATATAATTATGGACTGTATGATTAGAATATTTCAAAATTAAATTTTATTACAAAGAGCAAAAGGATGATTAAACATTTCTCAGATTTTCATGACTTCATTATAACATTCCCTTTCATATAAGTCATGCATTTAACTCTAAATATAGCTTAAAAATGTTCACAAGTGATCAGGTACATGATACTGAATAGGCGTATATTTTGGAGAAATTAAAAATTCATGGTTGGTGTATATTTTTACTTCTTCACTATGTCTTCTCAAAATAATCTTCTCTGGGTTCTAATGAAACCTATTATCCATCTTTCTATGAACAATGAAAATGTATTTATGATATAATCAATAAACAAATATTTAAATTATCATAACTTCTTAAGGTACAGATTATTGAAGCCAGAATGAACCCTGGGAACTTATATTCACAGAGCTTTTCCTTGTAGCTTTTGGAATTGATCAAACAGTAAGGCCTTATAAAGTGCAAAAAGGACAGACAATACTGATGTGATTCTAAGGCATTTGAGACTACGGCTGCTGTCTGTGAGACTATGAAATTCTTGGTATCCAATAACCTCTTTTGTTAAAAATTAGAGTAAGATGGGGATTATACACACAGTCAATAGTGTACTTCTTTCTATGTGATTATATACTCCTGCTAAGTGTATTATTTGAAGTTTATATTATGACACAGCATATTAGAGCATACGAGTCACAATGACATATCATAGCATGTTGTATTGTATTTGCCATAACATCTAAAATGCTATTGTTCAAGTGAAAGGGCTCACTGTGAAGAATGAAAGGCGCTGCAGATTGGCATCGTGACATGGATTTATATTAGCTACACAAACAACCTGACTTTGATTTGTTTATCTTTGACAAAAGCTAACGGATACTTCAGAAGTACATTTTCCATTCTAAATCCCATTTTAACAGCTTTTTTTATCTTTAGAAATGTGTTTAATTTCTGTTAACCTCATTTTCATTTTTGCTTCATAGACTCTGAAGTGTAGCTTAAGACCCTGTAGTGGTTATTCCATACCCATTCGGTGGCCTGAGCAGTGGGAGCTGTGGCCCAGTCTTCAAAGGTAGGCCGAGCACTCCCGTCTTCAGAGGGAACTGCTAAGTAGGCACAGAGGGCACTTGCACGCCTCCCGACCAGTCTGCAGCCTCAGGGTGAGTAGCAGTAAACTCAGGAGCTGGGGCAGTCTATTCACCCGAAAATTCCTCCTTGGTTACAGCTTTTTTATAGCAGCAGCCTGCATTCCTTATTCAATCTCTTTGGAATCTCTGTAGAAGTAGAGATCAGCCATGACCCCCTCCATGGGTGTCCAAGGAAGATGGTACCATGCATGTGCAGAACCTCAGGGCCAGCATCCACCACATCCGACCCACTGAGCGGGCTCCCTTGTTGTTGCATGGAATAGCAACGTCCACACGGTGCAGAGGAGAGTGTGTTACACAGAGCAATGCTTGGCAAGTTCACGTAAGATGCCTCTGTGAGAGGCTGGTGTTTAGCCTTCAGATCAGTAACCAGCAGAAGACATGGCTGTGCCCAGAAGTCTGCCTGTGTCTGCTCAGTGAAGATTCCAGGAACAAAGTGCCCAATAATAGGGGTGGCTTCAGTGGAAGCAGGGAACCTCAACAGAACCCACTGGCCAATGTCCCTTGAGGATACCACACTGACGTCAACAGGGTTTTGAATGGCTACAATGGCATAAACTGCCCATAGAAGCTCCCAGGTCTTCTTCAGATTTATGATGTAGATGCCATCATTTTTCCTTTTGTAGCTGCCTGTTACATTTGGAAGTCAAGGTTGGTGCTGCCTGGGTTTGTTCCTGCTGCAAAGAATTTGAGGATATCCTCCTCCTTCATTTGTAGACATCAAAGGCTCCGGTCATGTGATAGATTCTAAGTTATACGGGGAATCAAGAGCAACATCATATGGATTCCTTCGTTGGATAGCACGTGAAACAACAGTTATTTGTAACTAAGAGAGTTAACATATTATTTCCAATAGACTCTTCTGAGATTTTAAAAAGGAATGCAGGGAAAGTATTTGGCACAGTAGGCCAGATGCCTTGTGGAAGGCTCATGTTCAGTATCAGAGGGCCTGGTTTCAAGTCCTGGCTCTGCTTCCAATTTCTGGTTCCAAGTCCAGCTTTCTGCCAACGTGTACTTTGGGAGGCCACAGGTGATGACTCAAGTACTTTGGTCCCTGCCACACACATGTGGGACATGAAGATTAGTTCCAGGCTGCCTGCAATCAGCATGGCACAACCTCAGGCACTCACAGAGTTTGGAGACTGCACCAGAAGAAGGGAACTTGTTCTTATTCTCCCTATCCCTCCTTGCCCCCCACCTTCCCTTCTCAAATTAAAATAAAAGAGATATATCTTCCTGAAAGAGTCTTGTCTCTTATCTTTAAAACAGAAAAGAATATGCCTCTAATTTGTAAGTGCTTGGCCTATATTAATATCAATTGACCCAAAGCCCTGCAGAAAATTTTGATTGAAAACTTTTCTGGGAGTGCTACCAGAAGCTAGGGAGATATGAGTACATATCTTTGGTCTTTAAACATACACATCAATGTAGTTCCAAGAACTTTAGCCTGCATTTTGATAACCACATGAGAGATAAAGTCATCATGAATATGCATCCACTTAAACATAAAAATGTAAACTAACAGAAAGTTTACAGGTGTCTGAAGTAGTGTGATACATGTACATTTACTATATCTATATATCTATATATTTATATAAATAGAAAAAGGAAACTGAAAGAAGGCAGATTAGTGGATAGAATTGGACTGAATTGGAATAAAGAAATTTTAGGAGATATAATAAATCAGAACAAAAATCCAAATATCAGATTAGGAGAAGAAAACTGGAAAAAATCTGAGAAATTATACAGAACTTTGAAAATAAGAAAAAATCTGGGCTGATATTTAGGGGACATAGAGAATATAATGAGAAAGTTAGGATACTTTAATCAATGTTTGAGAATGAATAATAGATGGATTAAGAAGAAGTTTTGGAATTACAAAACTTTCTAGATTTGAGGGAAAATGCTTGTCCACAAATTTAGTAAGTTTTAAAAAGCCAAAGCTTTTTAAATATTCTTTTTAAAGAATAAATAATATTAAATTCATTTCCTTGTGAAAATAGTAGAACATCTAAGATGAAGAAAAGGTCTTAAAAGCAGCCAGAGAGAAAAAAATACCATACAGCAGACATGGGACGCTGGCTAACTTCTTAATAACAACGACGGACACAAGCTGAACATCATCAAGGCAGTGAGACAAAATATTGGGGGGTAAAGAGTTCACTATCCAGTAAAACTGTATTTCAGTAACTCAACAAAGTAAAAATATTTTAGACAAATGAAATCTGAGAGCCTTAGTTCTGTCCCGGTGCCCCTCTTCCAGGCTAGCTCTCTGCTGTGGCCCGGGAGTGCAGTGGAGGATGGCCCAAGTGCTGGGCCCTGCTCCCCATGGGAGACCAGGAGAAGCACCTGTCTCCTGCCATCGGATCAGCGCGGTGCGCCGGCCGCAGCACGCCGGCCGCGGCGGCATTGGAGGGTGATCCAACGGCAAAGGAAGACCTTTCTCTCTGTCTCTCTCTCTCTCTCACTGTCCACTCTGCCTGTCAAAACAAAACAAAACAAAACAAAAAAACAAAACCTAACAAAATTGATTTCTAAAAAACACACTTAAGGTAGAAGATGATTGTGTACAAGAAGACATGATCCAGTAAGAATATAACAAAAATAATGGGTAAAGGGTAAATCTAGGTAACAGTGGCATAGAAAATAATAAATTCAACACCTAAATTCAGGAATAAACCAAAAAATTACTGAATATTACTAATACCTCTGCAGGAGGTATCAGTATTAAAACAATCTTGCATTCTTGTGTTGTTCAAGCAGAGTTTTAAATTACTGATGATTTTATATTTTGTTAAGTGCAAAGCAAGCAGGTCCAAATTTGCAGGCTGGAAGAATCCTGAAATTGTTAGAATTAGAAAGAAGTTCCAGGATACTACTTGAAATGACTTTAATATACAAAATCATAATTAAATTGCTATACAACAAATAAATATTAGAATAATTGTTAATTTTTAAAAACTTTTCATGTATTAAAGCAACAAAAAATATGACACCTAGGTCTGAAAGATGTAAAAGACATAGAGAAATACACACAACTTTAAAAAGCAGCTTAAAGAACTACATGGAGTGATACACCATGTATAAGAACAAGGAACTCAGTATTATAGTCATTTATCCTTTCACAGATAATATACATTAACTACATATGAAGGAAAATAAAACCAAGGGAAGTGAAATAATTTTAAGGAGGAAGAGAAACCAAGACACATTGGATGACCAGATATCAAGATTCAGTTTAAAATATATAAAAATTAAGTTGGTATTATACTAACTCACAGAAAGAACAACAAAGAGCAGATAGCCTCAAATGTAAAACAGCTGGTTTTGCACAAGTGTCAGGAAAGACAGTTTTTCAGTCCAATAGTCAGTTTCTGTCTACGGTGTTTTTACTTTCCTTGTTACTGAAAGATATTTTCACTGATATAGAATTCTCGGGACCCCACTATTTCCTCTCATGTATTAATGATATTCAACCTAATAGATGGCACTGATGTCGTTTGTTATCCATATGGGTGGAAAAACAAAACCTAGGTCTTTGCACATGCCACGTATGAGATATTGTGATAAATTTAAATAAATGTGCTTGAAAGATCTGATTGTTCAGATCTCAACAACCAAGGAAATGAAGTGGGCATTAGCTTCCATGTACATGGCACAGCCCCCCTCAACCCTTGCGAGGTTAGTTCAGGAGTCTGGTCACAACTGATCCCAAGGATTTAAAAAGCGTCCGGGATTTATTAAATTCCATATCACATGCCAGGGCTTCTACCACTCTCTCTTCTTTCTTTCCTTTTTTTAAAGATTTATTTATTTACTTGAAATTCAGAGTTACATACTCCCTAGTCAGCCTCAATGACCAGAGCTGAGCCTATCTGAAGTCAGGAGCCAGGAGCTTCTTCCAGATCTTCCACATGGGTGCAGGGGCTCAAGAACTTGGGCCATTTACTGCATTTCCAGGTCATAGCAGAGAGCTGGATCAGAAGTGGAGGAGCCAGGTCTCAAACTAGTGCCCAAATGGGATGCTGGCACTGCAGGCGGCAGCTTTAACCACTATGCACAGCACTGGCCCCCTACATCTCTTTTTCTACTGACTAGACTGATTAGTTATTCATTTAATTGATTTTTTAATTGGCTACTCATTTGCAATACAATATCAACAATAGAAAATAGTATGTCTTAGCCTGTCCTCAGTGGAGCTTAAAATCTAGCAGAACAGATATGTAAGTATGTAACTAGTGATACTAAAGACATACTGAGGGACCACTGGGTAAAGCCACTGCCTGTGACCATGGCATCCCATATGGGCACTGGTTCAAGTCCCAGTTGCTCTGCTTCTGATCCATCTCCCTAATACATCTGGAAAAGCAGGAAAAGACGGCCCCAGTTCTTGAGCCCCTGAAACCACATGGGAAACCTGGAAAAATTTCATGGTTCCTGACTTAGGTCTGGTCCAGCCCAGGCAATTGCAGCACTTTGGGGAATGAACCAGTGGATGGAAGATTTCTCTGTTTTTCTCCTCTCTCTCTGTAACTCCAACTTTTTTTTTTTTTTTTTTTTTTTTTTGACAGGCAGAGTGGACAGTGAGAGAGAGAGACAGAGAGAAAGGTCTTCCTTTGCCATTGGTTCACCCTCCAATGGCCGCCGCGCCTGGCGTGCTGCGCCCGGCGCACCGCACTGATCCAAAGCAAGGAGCCAGGTGCTTCTCCTGGTCTCCCATGGGGTGCAGGGCCCAAGCACTTGGGCCATCCTCCACTGCACTCCTTGGCCACAGCAGAGAGCTGGTCTGGAAGAGGGGCAACCGGGACAGAATACGGCGCCCCGACGGGGACTAGAACCTGGTGTGCTGGCGCCGCAGGTGGAGGATTAGCCTAGAGAGCCGCGGCGCCGGCCTGTAACTCCAACTTTTAAATAAATAAATAAATAAATAAATAAATAAATAAAGTCTTATTAAAAAAAAGACATACTAAATGAAGCATCTCTTTTTAAGGTGTTAGGGAATAGCAGAGTAATTTTTTTTCCCATTTATTTATTTATTTGAAAGGCAGAAAGGAAGACAGAGAGAAAAAAATCTTCCATGACCTAAATGCCCACAACAGCTGAAGCTGGGCTAAGTTGAAACCAGAAGGTAGGAGCTTACTCTGGGTCTCCTTGGTTGGCAGGGTGAGCCATCACGTGCTACCTCCTAGGAACACTCCAGCAGGAAGTTAGAGTCCTGAGCAGAGGCAGAACTGGAACCCAGGCACTCAGCTCTGAGATGTGGGCTTCTTACCTGCAGAGCCAAATGCCCACCTGCAGTGTGAAATCTGATTTGGAGACCACAAAGTTTGACTAAATCCCATTACAATGTAAATGTATGCTGGGAGTAGGGGTGGGGTGGGGGGATAAGGAAGAAAGGAGAGAGAGAGAGAAAGAGAGATTGAGGTGGAAAAGTATAAACAGTTCCATAAAGAGTAAAGGCAGGGAGATATGAAAATATATATAATGTTTCTGGGCGCAGTGTACAGATCAGGCTGTAGCTAAGGTTTATAGAATCAGGATGCAGGGGAAATGGAACAGGAAATCAAGCTTGGCCATGAAAACCCTGTTCCAAGGTAAACAAAAAAGCTTTACGATATAAGCATGATTACTGGTGCACAGGGCCCATCAATGTCATCCTTTCAATCTAGTTTTGCCTGAAGGTGACGCTCTTCAGAAAATGTACAAGTTTTACTGCCAGGACTGATTCAGGCTTAACTCTGAGAAATTGGCTACAACTATATAACTGCCTGTCCTTCACAGACTGGAGGAAGCCTTGAACAAGGAACTTTCCACATTTCAACAAAACAGTTCATCTATCCATATGTTGAATTTTATTGTGAATATAGAACACATCATTAAAAATCAACCTCCTAATAGGTTCCTATTAAATTGACAATTATATTTTCCATCACTATACTATTTACTTCTAGATTGCTTTATTTCTGAAGCCCAACTAGATTTGACTATAACTCTTATGTTATATTTAATAATAGCTTTATTTGATGCTTAAAATTATATTCTTTTATTTGTAATCATTTTGCTATATGCTTTTGATTTTTTTCATGCTGATCTTCTGTGAAGTTGTGGGAATCAGACTCAGGTATATTCTCCTCAGATTAAAAAAAAAAAAAAAGAAGAAGAAGAAACCTGTCAGCGAGGAAGACATTATTTATTTGTTTGTTTGTATATGTGGAGCATCCTGGGGCAGGAATAGTTGACAAATAAATGACCAACTTGAAAGATTAGGTTTCACAACGTGTTCCAATTTCTCACTTTACGGCCTCTGAACCATTACCTTGAAATTCGCTTGTTCCTTCTCTGCCTTACTGATTGCTAAAGTCTCTAAGTGGCCTTAATGTCAAATCTAAGGTGCTAAATTTTATAACAAGATCAATTTCCACAACATTTTTACTGCCAAATACATTTTTTAAAGGATGCATTAAATTTGAGTCTGTCTAAAGCCTGATGGCTAACAGGTTCTTTCAGAAGAAAACAAGTAGTGCACTTGTGTGAATATTTATCTGACAGTAGCTTACAATACTAGATTATTACAAATGGCAGGGACATAGCACTACCAGTGAGGTGACACAGGAGAATTTATCATCAGAAGTAGGTAGCTTTATAGAATATTGGTATTACTGTACCTACATTCTTCTAAAAAATATGAGGATGCAAGCTCATTTATCATTTAGCAAGACACTCACCTGCACTGTGCCTCCATCACCTAGCCTTCAGAAGCTCTGCTGGAAATGAGATTTTTTTTTTTTCTTTAATGGTATTCCGTTGTTGTAGTGAGTAATTTGGCAGTGTGCAGCAGCACACACATATCTTTAAATTAAAAGGGCAGGAGGGATTTGAAATGAAAATAATTCTATGCAAACTGTCACCTTTGAGAACTGATGGAAGAAATTTGACATGATTTAATATAATGTTTTGTCCCTCTTCTTTGACATGTAGCCCCTATGAGAAAAGGAAGTAAGTAGCCTCAGGTAATTCAGTAAAGTTAAAATTCCAGGGGCTACCTTTTGTCACCATTAGAGAAATACGTTCCTTGTACAATTGGTTCTGATCATCTGTTATGAGACCAAAATACTGTCGACACTATACATTAGACCAGAGATTGCCAAACAATGGCCTATGGGCCTAAGCTGACCCTGCCACTTTGTTTTAGAAAGCTTTCTTAGAAGATAGTCACTCTCAATCATTCACATATTGCGTTGGTGTTACAACGGCCAAGTAGTGATGAGAGACTGTGTTACCCTGAAAGGCAAACAGGCTTACAGCCTGCGTCTTTACAGGCAGACTGCCAGCCTCCACCCTGGACCGCCCACCTCTCCAGCTGTCCGGATGTCCTGGTTCTGGTCTAAGGAATAGAAAGAATGGTAGGAAATCAGAGAGGCTGAAAACATCTAGAAAATAGTTTGGGAAAGAGAGAATCCCATAATTTCTAGAGAGGTTCTTTTAAATGTTTTCCTGAGAGGAAGCAGAAAACTCTGCAGAGGATGTGTGAAAGAAAGGGAACCTTTTCAGGAGCCAGGAGTCCGGGCTGTTCTTAGCCCCGGGGCTGCCTTAGCCCCTTTGCCTGTGGGCCCCGTTTTCTCCACTGACAGCCTGTGTTCATTGCTGCCAGGGGTTAAGGCACACACGGATCCACACTGCTCCCTTGAGGAGCTGCAGAGGTTCTGCAAACCAAAAAGTGATTTGTAACAAATAACAAAATTGCAAACTATTTTACAAGAACACAAACCTTGTTCCTCACTATTATGCAACTGGAGCAAGGGCTAAAATTGCCTTTGACAGATGGATGCCTCTAAAAAAAGCAGTGTAAAAACCTCTGTGTTATAGTGACATTATGTTTTAAACACCTCTTTAGAAAGTGGTTCAAGAATTTGGTTGAAAAGAAACCCGTAGGCATTATATAATTACAATATATTATTTTACTTGTCATAAAATATGAATATTATTTTTCCTCTAAATTTTATTTCCAAAATCTCATTACAGAGTGTGATCTTCACAATTATTTAAAATATTTCCTAACTAAAGCCTTTATCATGTTATAGATGAATGGAGACAAAAGATTTATAGTAAAAATGTGTCATACACATATACAATAGAATTTTTATTTTTGGATTACCTAAAATGTCTTGCACAATAGCCAAAATTCTAGAGTTAGTTCCAAAATTCAGCCCAAATTATTTACTTTCTTCCATAAGATTTACCATGGTTCTCTCTTCTACTTGTCTTCTGTTTCTGCTTCTACTCTCTTGTGTCTCCCTATTCCAGTCTAGTGGAATTCAAGTCCTGCATAAGCTCTTTACTCTTCATAAAGTACTGATTTTTTTAAAAAAGATTTATTTATTTTACTTCAAAGGCAGAGTTACAGGCGTGGGATGGGGGAGGTGGTGCAGAGAGAGAAAGAGATCTTTCATCTGTGGGTTCACTACCCAAATGGCCACAATGGCCAGGGCTGGGCCAGACTGAAGCCAGTAGCCAGAATCTCCTATGTGGGTGCAGAGGCCCAAGTACGTGGGCTGTCTTTTACTGCTTTCTCAGGTACATTAGCAAGGAGCCGTATCAGAAGTGGAGTAGCCAGCACTCAAACTGGGACCCATATGGTTTGCTGGAGCCACATGCACAGCTTTACCCACTACACTACACACCAGCCCAGATGCACTGATTTTCTAGATGTCTCAGAAATCTTTAATCTGCCCCTAATAGCAATCAACTTAAAACCAAATTTTTTTCCAAGAACTATTTTTCCAAGCTATTTTATTATTTAATTACTTTTGCCCCAACTAATCTTTCAAGCTCCCCCTGTACACAAGACCTTGTTTTTTTTTTTTTTTTTTTTTTTTTTTTTTTTTTTTAAGGAAGCTTTTATTGAATGAATACATGTTTTATAGGTTTCATAGGTATAGCTTTAGGAATATAGAGTTTCTTCCCCCTATAACCACTGCTCCCATTCCTGTCCCACCTCCTACTCCCTTTCCCATCCCATTCTTCATTAAGATTAATTTTAATTATCTTTATATAAAGAAGATCAACTCTATCCTAAGTAAAGATTTCAACAATTTGCACGCACACACAAAGTAAAAAGTACTGTTTGAAACAAGTTTTACAGTTAATTCTCATAGTATGACTCATTAAGGACAGAGGTCCTACATAGGGAGTAAGTGCACAGTGACTCCTGTTGTTGATTTAACAATTGACACTCTTATTTATTTTTTTTAATTTTTATTTATTTATTTATTTATTTTTTGACAGGCAGAGTGGACAGTGAGAGAGAGAGAGAGACAGAGAGAAAGGTCTTCCTTTGCCGTTGGTTCACCCTCCAATGGCCGCTGCGCCTGGCGTGCTGCGGCTGGCGCACCACGCTGATCCGATGGCAGGAGCCAGGAGCCAGGTGCTTTTCCTGGTCTCCCATGGGGTGCAGGGCCCAAGCACCTGGGCCATCCTCCACTGCACTCCCTGGCCACAGCAGAGAGCTGGCCTGGAAGAGGGGCAACCGGGACAGAATCCGGCGCTCCGACCGGGACTAGAACCCGGTGTGCCGGCGCCGCTAGGCGGAGGATTAGCCTAGTGAGCCGAGGCGCTGGCCAACACCCTTATTTATGACGTCAGTGATCACCCTAGGCTCTTGGCATGAGCTACCAAAGCTATGGAATCCTTTTGAGCCCACAAACTCCGTCAGTATTTATACAGGGCCATGAGCAAAGTGGAAGTTCTCTCCTTCCTTCAGAGAAAAGTACATCCTTCTTTGATGGCCCCTTCTTTCCATCGGTATCTCACTCACAAAGATCCTTCATGTAGATCATTTTTTGCCACAGTATCTTGGCTTTCCATGCCTGAAATGCACTCATGGGCTTTTCAGCCAGTTCCGAAATGCCATAAGGGCTGATTCTGAGGTCAGAGTGCTGCTTAGGGAGCTTGTCATTCTGAGTCTGCTGTGTGGATTGTTTCCCATGTTGCAACATTCTCCTTTTTTAATTTTATCTATTGTTATTATGAGACACTTGGTCTTATTTATGTGATACTTTGACACTTAACTATATGATCATTTTTCACACTTAATATGAGCACTTTAACACATTAGATGGTATTAGTACTATATTTGTTCATTGCAATCTCAGTAAAATTAAGAGGTAGTGCTTTCAAATATGGCTCTGCATTAATTTTCCTTTAGTATCATGTGCAACCAAATGTTGAAGGAATGCATTCACTGACTTCCCCAGAACTGGAATTTGACTACTTGGTTTTAAATCCCAACTGTGCTACTGGTTACCTAGATGATATTGGCTAAGCCACTCACCCTCTCTGTGTGTAAATTTTCCTATCAAAGGCAGTGATCATATTTAACTCACACAGGTGCCAAGAAAATGACTTGAGCCTGTATGTGTAAAGCACATAGACAAACACTTTAGCTTTTCTGAGTGGAAACAAAATAATACAGATAACGTTTAGTTTAAAAGGATTTCCAGTTTGTGCCATAGCTATTTCATTGTTACAGTTCAGAGACTGTAAGCACATTCTGGGAATCAAACTTAAGAAAACTAGCATGGTCACTTACTTGCTGGCAAATGTTGGGGCTACTAATTAACCATAAACCTCAGTTTCCCCAGTTATAAAATGGGACTGATACATTGTAAACTTAAATGCTGAATGTATAGAAGTTTATAGAATGTGTGGGTCATAATGAATAGTTAACTATATCACTACTTCTATCATTATTACCTTTGTAATTTTTGTTGCAACTGCTAATATGCTGGATTTCCAAAGAAGTAGAATACAAAGCTAACTGCCCTAGTCTTTTTCTTCGACACTATAAAGTTGAAGATTAGTGCGTTGCCTTTTCTCCAAATTTCTACATGTTTCCAATATCAAATAGATAGCAGTAGACCTAATCAGTTCTTTGACTTTTCTGACTGAAAGCAAAGGAAATAAAAAAAAAAAACAACACAGGTTTAGTTTAAAGGCTGGCACTAAAATTATTTTATACCTAACTTAAGAGGTAGGTCAGGAAAATATCAGCACATATCTATTAACAAGGTCTGGAGTTCACGCTTCATAAATTACACTTTGTCCTATGCATGTGAGTTTTGTTTTATGTCCAAGTATATTATCTAGTGCCCTTTTAAAGCCATGGCCTTTGCCTTTACATCTTTATATCTCACAAGGTGTTAGCTTTGAAGACAGATCTGTCTGGCTCTGCTACCAGACAGGCTACATTTTTCTCTCTATCGGATTCTCAAACTCCTTAATAGAAGAACAAGGACTGTATCTCTCACCTTTTATTATTGTTGTGAGATCATACATGTCAAAGTCCTAATATATAATAGACATCCAGTAAAGATGGCCATGCTTTTATCCCTCATTGTCTCTGCCTCTGACAATTACAATAATATACAATGGGTATTCAATAATAATTTAAATCGAAGCAAATCAATTCACATAGCAATTTGTAATATATTAAGAACCACAAAGTTGCCCCTAACCTTACTTCCTACATAATTTTAGGATTCTTTTCTCTTGTGTTCATATAATTTATTTTTATTCATGATACTGTACTTCTTGATGTCACAAGTGTGAGCAGCTCAAACCATAACCACAAGAGATTGTAGTACAGTGAACCCATTTGGTTTAGACAGCTATCCAAAAGGATTAGTTAAAGAATGCTCCTCATCTCTAAATTTAATTGACTTATCTATTTGGGAAATCTGCTATGCTAAATTTCACCAGTATGGAAGTGGTGCAAGAGTTAATAACTAGTACGGCTCAAGTACCAACAAATCAGATCTGGGGTATGAGCAAACAGATTGGTCAGCCACTGTCACTTTGTTCTATGCAAATCAGCTGAATACATCATCCCAGAACTCAACGTGGGCCTCAGAAATCTCAGGCAGAGGAGTTCAACCACGCCCTCACCGTGTGCTTGCTCTGTCAGACTGATCTAGGTTAGGTTTCATAGAATGAGAAGGTACAGTTTTCCATCTTCAACATGCAGGAAAATTTTAATTCAAATATTGAGAATATTAACAGTTTTGGAAAGAATATTTGCAGCTTCCCTGGTAAAAGCTTTTGGCTCACATTATACAAAGTAATCACACTGATCTGTGTCAGTGTCACTTTCCACTGAATCAGGAATCCATAATAAAAGAATCAACATGTGGAAAAGGACTCAAATGTAACCATTCCTGCTCGGCTTCTGCCAAGAAAGCGAGAACCTATTTAGACAATTGGGATTTCATTAAGTTTTCTTTGCCAGAAAATTGTAACGGTGGTGTTGTTAAAGCAAGTTGAACAATGCTTTTAACCAGAAAAGAAGAAAAAAAAAAAAAAAAACAAGAACCAAGTTTAGGATTCTTATGTATGGTTTCTTACCCTAAATATGGTAGTAATTTTTTCAGTGAGGATACAATTGTCAAAATGATAATCAATTCAGAAAAAAAAAACGATATAAAATGTATTAATTTGTATCCAGCACAACCTTTTAGGAACACACTTATAGAAATAAAGTAAGCCTCAACTCACTTTCATTTATAAACCTTGAACTACATGTATGAACAAAAGAGATAAAAGAATAGAAGCTAAAATATACTAATAATGTTACAGAAAAAAAAAAAAAAACTGAATTCCCTTAGGCAAGACGGAAGTCCTGTGTTTTGGGCGCCATTCTGCTCCCCTAGTCTATAGCAGATACCATAAAAAGATCATGGAATTTTCTTCCCAACAGAGTCTAGAGGAACCTTTAAAATATTTTATGATACAATTCTTTTAGAAGCTAACAACCATGTCAGAAAAGCACAGAGAGGAAACCTATTTTCTTCTTTGTATAACAGAAAACATTAGTCATCATGGTAATCATTAGGTGTAGGTTTGAATGCAATCCTGAGTGTGTAGCCAAGAAAAGAATTTGCATCTTTTCCAAAATAGCTTAAACATGTAGACCATCAGGCTAGAAGAAGAATGGCTTGCTCAAACTTTAACTGCAGAAGAAGAATGAGCACAACTTTTAAAGATGACATTTTGCATTCGTTGGGGGAAATAATTTAGTATTTAATAGTACTTAAATGCCCCTAACTTTCAATGAACATTTGAACCACAGTAGTATTCTGTCCACTCTATAGTTTCACAATGCATTTCATTAACCTTGCATGTTTCGGTTATTTTAAATATTAGCTACATTTCAAGAAACAAAATGCTGCAATGCATTCTGGTAAATTAGTCTCTAATAAGAGGAGCCTAGAGCATGAAGCACAAACAAGAATGCTTAATGGAATACAAATATCCAATCTAGAAACTCTAATAAAAACTCCCTTCTTTGGATGAAGGCTCTTGGCTATTGCACAGAAAACCTCCAGTCGTGGCTCCCCTCAAAATGCATTATAGATCAGTCTCATAATCTTTCCTTCCACAAAAATGGCACAAGAATTGATTTCAATTATCATTTAATACTTATTTCCCTCTCCTGTCAAAAAATGTTCCATACACATGAAACTGAAGGTTGGTAGCCTGAACTCATTTGTGGAACTTTTAAGGACTATTGATTTCTCAGTGAATTTTCTAGTTCTCTCATTGTTACTGGTAGGCTGCCTCAGAGGCTGAATTAGATGACAGAATGGGCTGGAATGCCAATAGGCTTAGTTAAGACTGATGAAAAGAGAAACATCTCAAAAATTTGTCAAAATGCATTTTATGAATTGGGTTAACATGATTGATTACACTGGGTCCAAATTCCTCAGGTAGCATTGAACTGAATTTTAATTAAAAATCCTCTTGCTTTGTTGTACCCTGTTAAACTTCCTGAATGTCTTGGTATTAACCATTGGAGAAAAACATGAAGTAATTTAAAAATAAATCAAACTGCTTGGAAACCAGAAACTGTTTTGTGTATTTGTGATGTTTTTGTTTTGCTTATTTTCATAGGTTTCTAAAAGCTTCACCAACATATGACTTACAAGAGTATGTATTTAGAAAATATGTGTTATCAGTGTGTTTTCAGAGGGTGTGACGTTCTGACAGCACTTCCAGCAACTGTGAGCCGTTCTCAGCACACGCAATTCTCTCTCACAGCCTTTTTGTTAAAAGGACAGCATTTCCACAAGGCAGAACACATGTTTCAACAGCGTCAGAACAGACTTTTCATCCTAGAAATGAAGATTGCGCCATCAATTTTTTCTGTAAACAAACTCTCCCTGCTTGGTGTCCTTATATTTGCTTCCATTATTTTCATCTACAGACCCCAGAGTTTGTGGGCCCTGAAAATTATACAAATTTGTACTAATCCTTTAAAGTAAACATCATAAAATTATGAATACAAAGAGCATGAAAGTGAATATTTTGAATGATAAAAGTAACCACAACCAACCATACATTTTTAAAAGCTGAAACACTATAAACATCACAAAATCCAGAAAACAATATAGAATTTTTGTTTCATTAGTTAACATACCTCTATACTTTTGACCTACTTTTTATAGGCATCATTTTTGATCAATTTCAATATTTTCTATATAGTAGAAAGAAAATCAGGATCTTATATTTAGCATGCTAGACAGAAAAAAAAATGCTGTCATTGATAGCTTTGAAAAGTTTCTCTCCATTTCACACTTTATTGCTAGTTATTTATAGACTATTAGAATTTCCATAAAATTTGGAAAAAACACCATCAAGTTTTTTATATGGCTCTGCAATGATAATGAAATTTTCTATAGAATGGATCTGGGTCTGACAATTCAAACTTTGTTTCTCTTCCAATAACCACATCCTCCATTCATCAGTGCTAGGATTCACAATCAAATACTAGTGAGACCTCTGTCCATAAATACTTGTATCACAACACCAAGTGAGATGGTGAAAGCATTTATGGAATCATTTTTACAACAAAATAATAGCAATACTTAAATCACAAAAATAGAAATATTCCACTAAGCATGAACTTAATAGAATTCCACCACAAACTACTTAGCAAAATCTCATAAATAACAATGTTGCACCTACCAGCACCTGACACAGAGCAAGTGTGACAGGTGGGGACACAATCTCAAGTAATTACAGGTAAAAAACCCTTTTTCCACCAAGAAGAGATGACCATGTGGGCACATGTATTAGGAACCTGCCCGAGCCTTGGAAGGGAGCATCTTTAGCTTAAAATAAGTCTTTCCCTGCTCACCCTTCCCCGGACAGCCCTGCCTCTTGTTCCTCTTCCCTAACCCACCTTCCCATATACAAATATACCTGAGCCTTCCCACATCCACTTGCCATCACACCCTTTTGTTTTCATTATTAACTTTATCTTTTGCATTGACTCCTTTAATCCTGTTCCTATTATCACAGCTAAGGCCACATCTTAGTAACTCTCACTATTAGTTCCCTAAATCATCTCCTCTTGCTTTGTTCTCTCCTCCCATCCATCTTAAACAATTGAGAATTATAAAAATTCTCCCAAATTTTTGTTTATCATCTGCTCAGAAACTGTAAGTTGACTTTTTATTATAAGTGAAGTTACAACCATAACCTCTGAGGTCATTTGTAATCCCATTTCTTTTCTTTTTTTTTCTTTAATAAATGTGAATTTACAAAGTGCAACTTTTGTATTGTTGTGGCTTCCCTCCACCCCCAACCTCCGTCCCTCCTGCGGCCCTCCCCTCTCCCACTCCCTCTCCCATCCCGCCCTTCATTGAGTTTCATTTTCAATTACCTTCATATACTGAAGATCAACTTAGTATACACTAAGCAAGGATTTCAACAGGCTGCACTCATACAACCGCACAAGGCATAGGGTATTGTTCGACTAGTAGTGTTGTTTTTAAGTTTCATAGTGAAACACATTAAGGACAGAGATCCTACATGGGGAGCATGTACCCAGTGACTCCTGTTGTTGATTTAACAATTGGCACTCTTATTTATGACGTCAGCAATCACCTGAGACTCTTGCTATGAGCTGTCTATGCTATGGAAGCCCCTTGAGTTCGCCAAACATAACCGATCAAAAAGATAGGGTATGTGTCAAAGACATTTCACAAATAAGACCAATGTAAGCAAATAATGAAGGATAGAATTAAAAGGGAGAGAATGATCCTGCGGGGGAAGCAGGACACACAGCAGACTCATAGAATGGCAAATGCCCCAAACAGCACTCCTGCCTCAGAATCAACCCTTGGGACATTCGGATCTGGCTAAAAGGCCCATGAGAGTCTCACAGTCATGGAAAGCCATGACACGGTGGCAAAAACAACCTAAATGAAAGATCCTGGTGAACAAGACCCCAGCAGAAGGATCAGGCCATCAAGGAGAGAGGCGCCTTTCTCCGAAGGGAGGAAGGAACCCCCATTTATTTTCTTCTACAATGTTTCCCACTTTTTTTTTAATGAATGCTGTGTTTCACCAAATTCTTCTAGAATCTTTAAATTTGCAGGCATATGATGCAGTGGTTAGGTTGTTCGCTTGGACTGTCATATCCCACCATGAAGTAACTGGTTTGAGTCCCAGCTCTGCACTCGTGATTCAACTTCTTGCCTCGGTGCACCTTAGGTAGTACTTCATGTCCTGTCACCCATATGGGAGACCCAAATAGAGTTCTGGGCTCCTGGATTCCACCTGGCCCAGCCCTGGCTATTGTGGGCATCTGGGGAGTGAACCCGGGTAGAGTATCTCTTTCTTTCTCTGTCTTTCACTCTGTGTGTCTGCCCTTCAAATAAAATAAATAAATCTTTTTTAATAATCTTTTTAAAATTTATTTTCATTTTATTTGAAAGGTGGAGTTATAAAGAGAGAGGGAGAGAGGGAAAGCAGGAGAAAGAGAGAGAGAGAATCTTCCATCTGTTGGTTCACTCCTCAAATGGCTGCAACAGCCAGTGCTGGGCCAGGCTGAAGCCTAGAGCCTGGAACTCCATCCTGTTCTCCCCCATGGGTGACAGGGACCTAAGTACTTGGGCCATCTTCTGCTGTTTTCCCAGGTTTATTAGCATGGAGGTAGATTGGAAGTGGAGCAGCCAGGACTTGAACTGCTACCCATATAAAATGCCAGCATTGCAGGCAGTGGCTTTACCTGCTATGCCACAATGCAGACTCCATGAAAATGAATTTTGCTTTTTAAAAACTGATTTTCTTTAAAAGGTCCCCTGTCAGGTTTTGCCTCACCATCTCCTTTACATGCAGCATCTGCACTTTTCTCTTCATTTCTCAAAGTTACAGCTATTCTACTGGTCTGTGTGATTGTTTTCTTCACCATCTTAGAGGTTTTCTAAAACATCCATAGCCATCAGTGATAATTCCCTTTACTGGAGCATGCACAGTTTCTGTTTGGCACTCAATAAATGCTATATTCTATTACTACTCATTTAATATTTAAATAAAATATGTACAAGTGTATTTCAAAAAGTTTGTGGAAAATGGAATTAAAATATGTTTATTTTGGTGTAAAACATTTTTGAAATGCTTACATAGATTTTTCATAATATGCTTCTTCCCTGAGCTTTTTTTAGAAAACAAATGTGCATGGTTTTTAAAAAAGTATACCAAAATAAACTTAAAATTCCATTTCCATGAACTTTTTGAAGTAGCCTTGTATAACATTATTCCAAAAATATAACTACATTCAACTCAATTCCTATCATCAAAGCCTAGAGCTGCAAAGATAAGCTATATTAAGAAATAGTCTCTGACTTTAGCATGTATGAAATCTTGTAAGTAGCAGAAGGTAAGAGCATAATGACTTTTCTGATAGAAGAGTAACCTAGGAGACCTAAATAACAAATGTATAGTATATGTTAATTGGTGGTTTAACCTTGTCTCTCCCACTAGATGGCATGCTTTTTATAGTAGATTCGGTGTCCTGTACCGCAATCTGTATGCCCCTGAAATCCCTGTAATTGGAACTGTTTGTGCAGGACTAGTGAGATGTAGAGGACATTGCTGAGATGACTCAAACACAGATTGGTGTTGATGAGACTATGGTGTGCAAAGGATCGTAGATGTGTGTGGGGTTCTTTACTGAAGGGAAACACAAAATAAAGTGCTGAGGCTGTGGAAAGAACACGAATGCAAGCTTCAGTTCCAAGCTCAGTTTCCGCATCTACTAAAAGAGTAGACTAGTTGATAGTGCTATCATGCGATTAAGTGAATCATGTATTTGAAATTTTTGGTTGACTCTTCCACTGATGGATTGATAAGCTTAATATTTGGATGCATGGGACTTTTTGTTGAAATTCACTTTCAATTCTACAAATCAACTTCAATCAGGATGACGGATCTGTAAAATGTAAATGTGTTTTTAGCAGACAGTCTGTAAAAGAAGCTTTAAAATATTTAAATTCTGAGTTAAAGTGCATAACAATTAAACTAAAATTCACTTTTTTTTAAGACTCAGCTAACACTAATGATGGCTTTAAACAGAAATCTCAATTACAGTAAGCGCTTTCTTGTCAGGCCAGCTGCAAGGAGTGGATTTGATTACCTATATATATTCCATGTGGTCAGAATGTTAATGCTGAGCCTCAGCAGGGCAGAAAGAACTCTGAACAGTGAATTGACTCTTAGTGTGATTTATAACAAAGGGAACCTTTTCTAAGAAATTTTACCTGAGAGTTAAGAACTTCTTTGAGATTTTCACCATCAACTCAGCAGGGCGCTATCATTTTGTTATTGAGACACTTAAACTTTTGTTTTTCTTACCCTTTACAGAGGAATCAATGTTCTAAAATTAGAACAAGGAGTAGCAGCTCTTGAGTGCTAATCTGGGCTTGGTACTATGTACTTCAATGACTGCTGACAGCAGCTTATCAGCCATACAGTACAGATTGTATGCACTTGTTAAATACTTTTTTTAGGAAAAAAAAAATAAGTAAAACACACATGACAGGTTTTAATAAAGCATAACAAAGTTTTTCAAAAATAATATCTATACACTTTTAACTATTATTAATGATATGTGATCATCAATACATTTTGAGATGTCTGCCAAGATCATAATTTCTCCTGTTAGAAAACTAGTGCCCTCCTACAATTATCTTTCAGTTGGGTTACCCAGTAACCAGGTTTATATTGTGGGAGCTTCATATCCTACACTTGCAGTTGATGCTGACTGAGTGGTGGATTCAGACCTGATTTCTAATGACTTCCTCCTTACAGTCATAGGTGCCTGATTAGTACTGGACACCTGACAAGCCTGGCTGTACATGACTCTCCTACCTGCAGATTTGGATCAAGACTAGGAGACAGCCCGAGGGACAGTTTCTGCTCGTGACTAGAGCTAGACATTATTTCAATAGCAGCCCTACTGTGGCCATATTTTGTTATGTGTTCAGTCTCACTGATCATACATATCAAAAACTCTATAGATAGGAATGGAACAGGAACACATAATAGGAACAAACAGAATCAAAGTAAGAGATGAGACTCCTTATAGCTTTCTGGTACCTTGGTCCAGACTTTTCTTAATGTTTCATAGCACTTCTCTTACTATATTTATGAACTTAGATTCATGTTACACTCCTGCCTCTGCCAGTTATTTTTCTTTCCTAAAATAAGCTCAAATGCTTCTATTTGTACTCAATAATGCCCATCTGATTCACAAAATCTAGGTAAATGTCTATGACATTATACATACCACGTCTTACTGAACACCAATATTATTATAGGTACTTAGAAATGTTTCAGTGCTTAAAAATATTTATATCTGATCTTCAGGACAGTCTAGTGGGGCTGAACTGACCACCCCCATTACATAGAAGATAAATCCCAGCCTCAAACTATCTATAAAGTCATACAACTGGTGACACAGCTGGAATTTAAATCTTAGGATAGGCTGTCTGTTTTGAAACACTATTCCTGTCCATTCAGAAATGCTGCAGACTGTGCTGAATACCCTTCAGCAGAATCTCCAACTGAATTTTAACTTCTTGCTTTGAACTCCTCATTTCAATAAATGGTGACTCAATTTAACCCAGTTTTTAGATCAGAAATAGAAAGATCATCCTTTACCCTTGTCTCTTTCATACAACACATACCTGTCCATTCACCAAATCCAACACATCATTTTCACAGTGCACTCAGAATCTGACCTCTTTTTCCCCCCCTCCAAGCCCTCATTTTTATCAGTGGCAGAATTTTGCCATGAGTTACTAGTTTCTCTGTTTCTACTGCTGTGTTCATCCCCACCCCTATATTCCATTCTCCATGATGCAGGCAGAATAAACCTTTTAAAATAGAAGACTTGCTCTTGATTTTTTCCCCCACTGGTTAAGTTGGAATGAACGTGAAAAGTTACAATTCTGTTTTGTTGATCTTGTCCTCTTTCATAGGGCCATATTTCTCATGTAAACTTTTTGATTAATAACAATGTTCACTACAGAAACCTAAAAAATCTCTTTTGACAAAAAAAAAAAAAAAGTAGATCTGATAGTTCAAGCCTCTGTTTGAAGGACAAAAACACCATAGTAGCAATGGACATAAAGATTGTGGTGCTAAAAGGTTACTCAGAGATAAAAAATGATCCCATTATCCCTGTTTTGGAAATGTAGATGTCTCAGACAAGAGTTGGCAGAACCAGAGCTAGTCCCTCTGTTTTCTGACTCCTGGACTTGCTCACAATATTGTTATGTTTTCTGATTCTAAGATCTTAAATATCTAAGGTTTTAAATATCAATGCCTGATGCATAAAAGATACTTTAGATGAACCTCAACTATTGCAATAAAAGTAATTTTTGTGGTTAATTTTTCTTCACTTGCAGTTATTAGGCAATATTTCATAACTTCCCCCAAAATTAACACACATAAAATATTACTATATACTTCATGACACCTATGAACTGTTTTATTTTAGGATTGAAGTCTGATTATTAGACCATTCTTAAGGCATTTATATGATTTGAGTGCTCAGCTTGTGATGGTAACCCTCCTAGAAGAGTTATATTTAATGAGCATAATTCACAGAAGACATTTAGAGGAAAGAATGTTTGTAATGGTTGAATGAAACAAACAGCTAGATTGGCGATAGGCATGCTGGAGTGGTTAAAGGAAAAATGAGTTTGTTTCTTAGGATGATCTTAGATGAATCTTGGATTCAATTTTACATTTACAGTGGACTTCCTATGGCTACACAAATGAATAAGAAACTCATCTATTTAGAAGTTTCGAAATCTAGAAAGAGAAATGGTTACAAGACTGCTCTACAGTGTCACAGGTGCAATACAGATGACCTGTACTGAAAGCCAAAGAGTGGATGTACAAAATGATCAAGAGATACAGTGGACGGAGGGAGAAGGGTGCTTAGAGATATTGCGATGTTTCTGTTCATTCTAGGCTTTTTGGCATTCTTTTTGCCCATCTTCTTTCTTTCACATGATGAAAGAAAGATATGTAAGCCCAGTCACATACATGCCCTGGCATTATCTCCAAAGTTTATAATATGATCACATTACATTTATCAACTATTTCTGAGTTTTATGCTAGCCTTTTTTATGTCTCAGGATTATTCTCTGAAAACATGACAGTTCATATCATATTTATAATTATTTTCTGATTAAACATCCTCAAGAATACCTCAAGATAACTTGAATCTTAAAATGCAAGCTATTTAATTGTCATTAACAACAATGATGGTACCTGTAACATGAAAACATTTTTCAAAATGCTCTCATTTAAATGTGCTTCTTACCCTCTGTTGCAAATGACATTGGTTTTCCACAATAAATATTACCTGCTATATTCATAATATGTGACTATTTTTGAGACTTATCTTATTCACTAATCAATTTGATTCTTCCTCATAACCAATTTTATCAGGTACTTACATATTCTTCATAAGCCTCATGGGATGGAGGAGGGGGTGCCCTGTATCCTGGCACTGTTGGGGTCCCCCGGGCTCGAGGGGTAGGGACACCTCTCGCTACTGGGGGCACTGGAAGAGCTCCACGAGTTACAGTGGTCCCGCGAGGGGTGAGAACACCTCGACCAGGTGGTGGGGGAGGAGGAATGGCACCCCCACGGCCCCTAGAAGAAACAGGGTTAGAACAGATGAGAAACAAGTGATGAGACAAGAGGCTGTAACAGCTAAAGCTCCTACCTCACAGTTCCCATACAATGGGAGAAATTCAAATTTATCTCCCTCTACATGTGGGTAGTAGAGATCATTTAGTTGTAAACTGCTCTGACCTCCATATAAGCACACATTTTATAAAAACTGTGACTTAATTCTCCTGAAAATTTTGTAAAATACTTTGATACTATCTACAATATAACTAAAAAACCAAAGTAAAATAGAAATCCCACTCTGATTATATTTCATATTTTCTGAGAGGATTCAAACCGCAGAGCATGAACTCACTGGACCATCTATGAAATAGAGCAATTGTATGTCTGTGTTTCCCCCATACTGGGGGTCACTGACTGTGATGTGCAATGTTGTCATTTACAAAAAACAAAGTCTGTTTGCACGTTAATAAAATGTGGAGCTCTAATCATATGAAAGCATTCAGAGTATTACATTAGTTTAAGTTTGAGGTCATTTGAAATCACAACTCATTGTCACTAATTTTTCACCACACCTGTAAATCCTGAGCTGGTGCAGTCCCCAACATAATGTATTTTCTTATGGTAACCATAGTGCTAGTGGAATACATCAGTACTCTGCAATAAAAAGAATAGACTGAACACTCTGTACTGCAGTTCTTGACACAAAAGTAACCTGCACTAAAAGTGTAAGATCAAATGGTTGCAGCCAACTTTTATGGTATTTTGGGGCCTTTAGAAAGGTTGAGTGTTTATCTGCAATCTTTGGGCAAATGCACGGTTATTTCACTTTTTATTATGTCTGAAAGGTTGGCCTCTAGAAAGCAATGCTTTCAGCAGGAACACTAAAGCTTTGAAAAAAAAATGATGATCATTGGGATGTCAACAATCACACTGTTTGGCTGTATCCACATTAGAGGGATGCAGGTTATGCTTTTTGCTATGAATAGAAGTCAGCTGGTTCTTTCTTCTGTGTAGAAAGTGAGCTTTTAGGAGTGAAGAGGAAGAATGTTGGTAAGGCTTTTAAAATTTTTAAATAGATTATAGAGATGATGAATAGACAAACTATCAGAGAACTTGTTGTGAACCTAATATATATATATATATATATATATATATATATATATATATACATATATATAGAACACTCTTAGAATGTGGCAAGGTGAAACACAAAAGATTCAGAGCCCCAGTGCCTACTTCAAGTACAATGCAACTGAGACTACTATATTCTATGTTATCACGGTAATACAAAAACACATCTATACAAAAAGGATGTAAAGATTATTTTATCTTCTCTGAACTTCCACACATCTATTTCCTCATAACCAAAACAAACTTATGTCCAAGTTTTATATCTGCTGTACTAGTTTCCTGTTCAGTTTAGCATTTTAAGAGTCTCAAAAGTGTCCATGTGTGGATAATAAATCATACGGTCACCCTACTGCAAACCATATTCACAATGCCTGGCTATCTCACAAAGTAATCACAGATTTTTTTTCTCTAATGAGTAAAATGTAGATTTCTGAATCTGTAAATATTTCTCTTGCTCTAAAATTATATGATGCTCACATGATGTCTAGTTTCTCATTCCACTCCTTCATCAACTGACTCCCAGACACATCCCTCAGCAACCTGTTTCCCAGACCAAACTCTACCTCCCTTTTGCTATGCCCTTTCCTGTGCACATTAACCCATTGCTCTCTCCTCCAATTCAACTCAAAACTCACACCATCTACTTCAGAATACTGCCCTTGGCTAAATCCACAGACAGTAGCCTTATATTTTTTTGATTCTTCAAAGAACAGTTTCCATGTTTAATCCTTTATCTCTTGCTCATTCTAACTGCAATAAATCTGGTTCTTATTTTCACCACTCTGTTGAAAGTACACGGACAGAGATCACCAGTAGCCTACCAATAGCAAATCTCATTGGACTCTTTTACAGTCCCCATGGCCTGCTCCTCCCTATTATAATTAAGAGAGTGGACTATTATCTGGAGAACGTTTCTCTCGACTTTAACAACTCTGCTTTTCTCCTCTTTCCATTTTCTTATTCCTCAGCCTCCCTTACTGGCTTCTGTTTTTGGGCCCTCCTTGGAAAATGGGTGTCCCAGTCTCCTTCGTGGCTGTGTCTTGCAGTCCATAACTTGAGTAATGACTGTGATCTCTTTCCTTCCTAACAAAATGCTGTATCCTGGTTTATGTCACTTATATCAGGAGTTCCCTAATTTGCCTCCCTACTAGATTACTTGAGGATATTTAAAAATCCAAAATTCCAGGTCACACATCAGGTTAATTTAAATCATCATCTCAGGAGACAGGAACCACAATGAGTTCAGTGAATGAGCTACTTTGAGAACTGCTGCCTTATATGCATCACCTAATTTAAACATACTGACTAGCTTGACGTTTACGCAATTCTCAGCTATTTTAGTTTTTGAGAAATCAGGGCACAGAGAGTACAAGTCACCTCCCTTATATTACATCAGTAACTCATAAAGCTATAATTAATAATAGGAACAATTATAGACTTCACTAAACTTGATACTTTACCTAGTCATAGTTGATGATACCAGCAACTTCTTTTCAGACTAGCCCCAGAGAGTTACCCTTGTCTGGGCTATCCTTCTTTTCCAACATCCAATTTGCATTACATTTTAATCCATATTCTGGCTTTATATCTCTATTCTCCAAATTCTATATATTTCTGTCTTAGACAATGGATTTGTTTTCTCATTGACTCCCCTGCCATGAGTCAATCTCTCCCTCTCTATCTCATCTCTGTCTCCTTCCCTCCATGTGTATCTGTTAGTCTCTCTACAGATCACTATCTCTTCTCCATAAGCCACAGTTGATTATTGAGCAGTCTTTCTTTGAAACACACATGATTACTCCCCTATTTTACAAATTGAATTGGCTCTTGTATTAGTTGAAACTGTAGTAAACAAAAACCTTCAAAATCCGCTGCTAATGCTTCATTTTAAACTATTGGCTCAGATTACAATATGTACCAATGATGTGTATTAGAGACATCATATGTTTTCATTCTTCAACTTTGTAAAATAAATTATTGTTATAGCATGTAAATTCAATGCTGGGTTCTCTGGTATGTACTACTACTGGAAACTAGCTATAGATATGTTTATTGAGGTATAAATTCCTTTAATTAAAATATATTTTAGCAAGCTATTATGACTTTTAAAATATTCTAGGCACAATCATTTTAATGTAAGCATAGCTGAATAACTTAAAGTAATAATTTCAAAAATATATACAAACTAGTATCCATTAGTTCATATCTTACAAAGCTTTCTGATCAGTATGGTTTTCTGTTTCGTGAAGTTATCTCCCTATTCATTTTTAATTGAAGTTACATTTGATTGTGTGTTTGAGATAAAAGATAACAAAGTTATGTTTTTTTCTATTTATTTTCATCAATTTTAATTCCATTAATGATATCAATACAGCTTTGGAAGTGAAGTCTAATTTTTAATGTTAATTTTCTTTTTAAGTATGCTCTGACAGCTCTGTATGATATACAGGATATTAAAAAGCAAAATATTTCAAGTAATTTCTCTTCTAAGAAGATAATTTAAAAATCTAGGCCATAATGCACTATTACTTATGCAATTATTAAACTGTTAAAACTTTAGAATAGGATCAGGTATTTGGAAGTTTAGAAGCCATGTCCCACATTTGAGTCTCTTGGTTTGATATCCAGTTCCAGCTTCTTACTCCAGTTTCGTGCAAATACAGACTGGGAGGCAGTGGCGATGGCTTGTGACTGGGTTTCTGCTACCCATACGGGTAAACTGGATTGAATTCCCAGCTTTCAGCTTCAGCCTGACCTAGTCCCCCACCATGCAGGAATGCAGCTAGGAACCAGCAAGCAGGAGTTCTCACTTTGTCTATGGCTCTTAATTTTTTTTTTAATTTAAAATAAAACGTTATTGAAATTAAAGTCATATATGTCCAAATGCAATTTACATGAGGAACATCAACAAACCAACATCTATTAATATGATTTTATAATATCAAAAAGAGAAAAATGCATTAAAAATAATCTCAGTTTCGGGGAATACTGCATAGTAGAAACTTGTGCTCTCTTTAAGGCAAACATATTCTTAGGTTACACCATGTAAAACTACTAATATGGGTATTTTTGGAACTAAGAAAATAGAATTTCGTATCATTTAATCCATGTATATAAATCCCTTCAAGATCACCTGCAGTAACGTCACTTCACAGCCTTTATCTGGGCATTTACAAATCTTAAATTTTAAAATCTTAAATTTTAATGTGAAGCTTTTTGAGGTATTTGTAGGACTTATCCAAAATTATTTATTTATTTGAAAGGCAGAAACAGAGGAGAGAGATTTCTCATCTACTGGTTCCCTCCCCAAATGCTCCCCAGTAGCTAGTTCTGGGCCTGGCCAAAGCCAGGAGCCAGGAGCTCAATCCAAGTCTCCTAGAGGAGAGAGAACTGGAAAGGAACACAATTCCTTAAGCCATCACTGCTGTCTCCCAGAGCGTGTATTAGCAGGATGCTGGAATTGGGGCCAAACTGGGAATCAAAATCAAGCTCTCCAGGATGGGATATGGCTATTCCAGGGAGTATCTTCACTGCTGTACCAAATGGCTGCCCCATTTGCAACTTAAATGTTAAAAAGTGATATTTTGACAGTCATGGTTGAAAACATTCTGAGTATGATTTTAGAAACAAATTGATTCTGCAAAATATCCTTGCATCTTTTCAGATAATTTTTATATTGTGAAGAAATGTTCTAGATCTGTGTTTCAGAGATTTAAAGGTCAACTACAATGCACTGAAGACTGACTCACAGTGTGTGTGTGAAGGCTGTGAGGATTTTTTTACTTCACTTCTCTGCAAACTGATGCTATCTGCTGATAGCTGAACAAATTCAGAATTCAAAATATAAATTCTAACAGAGAAAGATACCAATTTCTTTGCAATGTGAAAAAAAATCAAGTAAAATCTTCTGTGACCACCACAGACTTGCAAAATCAGATCAATCTGAACTTTAAATACCCTTTCACCAGCTATGAAGAGGTGTGCTTCTGGCATATATATTATCTATCTATGTCCAGATTTCTCTCTTTCTCTCTCTTCCCCTACCCCCAAACCCACTTTCAACATGGCAAGACTATATCAATTCAAGGACCATTTTAGACACAGGCAAAATCTATTGTTTTGCTTTCATGCAAGATCATCCATGTTCAAAGAAGCACGTGGTTTTATTATCTGTCTGCTTTAATCCTGGGAACAGACCAAGAAAAGAGGAAGCCTCAGGAATTCTGCCTCATTTTCTAAATGTAGTTGTGAAGAGCTCAAACAGTGAATTCTGAAGTCAGAAGGTCAGCATGACCTTAGGTAACTTTTCTGTACCTTAATTTCTCATCTATAAATAGTAGATATCTCGTAGAATGGAGGGTTTGATGAGTGAATATACATGACCTTCTTACAGTGGTATATGTAAGCTTTCATCATTTATATTTTGTTGCAGTAGTGGTAGTTGTAACTGATGCTATTTATTACCTCTATACCTATAATCATGCTATAGATCAAGATTGCAAAGGCCTGCCATCATCCTTTACTGCTAATTTATTTAAAGTAAAAACAAATATACCTTGAGGGAGTCGTGGAAGCTATTCTGATTCCTCTGCCTCTAATACCTCTCCCACGACCAGAGTCCTCAGAGCCATTTAAGTAAGATAATTCACGTAGTTGTTCCTGACGAATTTCATCATTGTAGTCCTAGAAGTAAAGAAAAAAAAATCATTTAAAATGGGACCCAGAGTGAAAAAACAAACCAAATAAGTTAAGATAAAGCATACATACTTTAAATTAATATTTTAAAGTTTATTTGATTTATGTCAAATGTAGAGGAGATGAGAGAAAGAGAGAGGGACCGTTCATCTGTTTTTTACTCTCTAAATGTCCGCAATAGCCGTGGCTGGGCCAGGCCAAAGCCAGGAGCCAGGAATACCATCTGGGTCTCCTATTTGGTTGGCAAGGACCAAAGCACTTGATCCATCATCTGCTGCCTCCCAGGTTGCCTGTTAGCAGGAAGCAGGATAAGAAGCAGAGGTGGGACTCAATCATAGGCACTCCAATGTGGGATGTGGGCATCTCAAGCAATGGCTTAGCATACTGTGCCAAATTGCCTGCCCCTACATTCCTACTTATCTATAGAGAAAGTGAAGTTGTTTCTTTCATCAAGGATGTATTCAGTATTAGATTGGCTGAGATGTCACTTGATGCATTAGCTAGAAAAGGGAAGATAGTGAAATACAAGAATTAAGAATGTGCCAAGGTTATAATTGTTAACATGAATATTACTGAAAAAAAAAACTTCACAGGGATGAATGTATGTAGATTATGAATGACTGCACGCTGTTCAAATAGCTCCAGATGTATCAACTAAAAAGAAGCAATCCTAAACTCTGGGATATAGCTTAAGCATGTATTAAAATCCTAAAGACATGCACCAATGTGGCCCAGCTTCAGAAAACTGGGGCGATGTGCAATCCAACCTCATGTGCACCATGAAAACAAGGAGTTTTATTTGTGCTATAGTTTTGGGCTTTTGAAAGTGAGAACCACAATAAAAGGAAAATTTCACAATACCATTGAGAGATTAAGTCAAAAGGAAAGAGACTGTCTTTATTTCTCAGTGTGGAAATGTATTAATCAATACAAGAGGACCGAAGAATGGATTTGAGTCATTAAAGATGAAACTGTCTGATCTGATGCTGTGGTGCATGGGTTAAGCGGCCTTCTGTGACCCTGGCACACCATATAAGAAATCCACTTTGAGTCCTGGTTCCTTTACTTTTGATGCAGCTTCCTGCTAATGCACCTGAGAAGGTACTGGAAGATGACCCAAATACTTGGGTTCCTGCCACCTTTGAGGGAGATCTGGATGGAGTTTCTGGCTCCTGGCTGTGACCTGGTCAAGGCCTGGCTGTTGCAGCTTTTTGAAGAGTGAAAGAGTAGACTGAATCTTTCTCTTTCCATCTATTCCTGTCCCTCTGTCATTCTACCTTCCAAACAAATAATAGGTAAATCTTTTGATAAAACATGAAACTAGCTTCAAAAAACAAGTGTATTATTTGTTCCTCAAAGAAGGATCTACTTTTCTTTGAAGGTAGGAGAGAACTTCCACTTTGCGTATGGCCCTGTGTAAACACTGACAGAGATCAGGGACTCAAAAGGCTTCCATAGCTGTAGCAGCTCATGTCAAGAGCCTCAGGTGATCACTGATGTCACAAATAAGAGTGTTAATTGTTAAATTAACAACTAGAATCACTGTGCACTTACTCCCCATAGAGGACCTCTGTCCATAATAAGTTGCACTATGAGAATTAACTGTAAAACTTGTTCTCAAACAGTTCTTTATACTTTGTGTGTGTGTGTGTGGGGGGGTGCAAATTGTTGATATCTTTACTTAGAATAGAGTTGGTCTTCAGTATATAAAGTTAATTAAAAATGAATCTTAATGAAAAATGGGATGGGAGAGGGAGGAGGAGGTGGGATAGGAGTGGGGATGGGAGAGTGGGTATGGAGGGGAAAAAACACTATATTCCTAAAGTTTCACTTATGAAATTTGTATTCATTAAATAAAAGGTTTCTTAAAAAAATGCCACACATACATACCCAACCACACCAACACATACTCCAAAACACACACTGTTAGGCACAAGCACATGCATACACATGCTAGCACACTACAAATACCACACATTAATACACATATGTGTACTAACACATGAATACATCACTACATATTCACCACATACAATACACACTAACATAGTGCACACTCCACACACCAGGCACACTAGCATCTCTCTCTCACACACACACACATACCTACACACCTGGCCGAACAGTACAAAATTGAATCGTTGACTATTTGTGACAAATGAAAAATCTTATTTAATTTTTTCCCTGAACATATATTTAGTTAAAATCAATTCAGTGGATGTCCTCATGTTGAAGATGGGTCTAGGAATTGAGGCTTGAAATGTTTGTAGAGGATAGGCAACATGAATGATGTCTGAGGCCTGCCTATAGGTCTAAAGTCAAATGTATCATCTACACAGCATGAAGCCCACTTACTTGTGCACATGTGTGTTATAGTAATACAAAATCAAGGCTATTTGTAGTCACCTGCACACAGCGTGCAAGGACTCTAATGCATAGCTTTACCTCATGCTCCAGAAACTTCCTGGCTTACAACTGAAAGTGCCAGTTGCTGCACAGCATTTATTTTCTTATTTTTAACATGTTGTGTTCATGTTTATCCTCTTCAGCACAGGATTATAGTGATAATAGGCTCAGCACAGTTAGCTGACAGAAGAGCCTTACAGTAGAAAATTACAGTTTCTAACAAATCATATATTATTCAATTTCTACCCCCTAATTTTCACATTCAAACACCAACTAAACTAAAGGAAAAACACATTTTTAATTTTATTATGATCAGGGAAGGGGGTGAATTGCTACTCTTCAGGAAATTGACTAGCCACCACTAAAATGAAGCAAACATTAATCCCATAGTTTTCTAGTGCATTAGAACCAATTTTAAAGAACATTTTTGTGGCTTCTCTAGGAAAAGCCTTGGTCATTCAGGATCCTTATGAATTACAGAAAAGATCTATCATCATTTGTTGGCACCTAGAAAGTTGAGATCAAAATTAACAAACTGCAGATGAATTCAACATATGTCAAAGTATACCTTAGAGAATAAATTTTCATGCCAAAATTAGAAAGCATAAGAATGCAGATGTGGTCTTATTTACAGCATAATCATAAAGAACATAAAGGAAGAGATGGAGGAACAAGGTGAGGAAGAGGAGGAAGCAACATATTATAAATCATACAGCAAAACAGAATAATTCCCCATTTCTTCAGGGCTCCCTGTATCCATACCTTAGATAGTTCCCACCAACTAGCCTGACTCTGGAATTTGCCATATGATTTATCTTAGCTAACATGACAATAAAAATGAGACAATCAGAGACTAAAATTGCTTACATATTGAAGTTTGGCCGTTCTTGTGATTGGAAACCCTTATGCCACCAGGTAAAGAAGCCCATGCTCTCTTTCTGGAGGTTGAGATATCATATGCAGAGAGACTTTAACCATCCTTGCCCTCCCATTCAAGTGTCCAGACACATGAGTAAGACCTGTCCTCAGCCATCCAGTCCTAGTCATGCTGATGGAGACCAGAAAAGCAACTAGCCAACACCAAGAAGAAAACAATAACAAATTAACACTTTAACCTTTAAGTGTTGTGATGGCTTGTTTTGTGAAAAAGCTATCAAATGCAGAAAGGACTGGCTGTCAGCATAGAACATGAAACACATACTTCCATAGTCTCTTGCTAACACCGTCCAGAGGAATAGTTCATGGGCCTGGATATGATCTTTGTGTTTCTTGGGCCAACTGTACACTTCATTGGGGATTAATGTATCTTAAAGTCATAGGCTGGTACCATTATAATTAGAATTGTCCACTTAAATCTCTTTGCACATAGTTTGTGCTCAGCAATCCCACTGCAGAGGAATGCAGCTCCTAGACAGAAATTTGCTAACATGGAGGAAACCTGATAATTTTATTAATACGAATATTTGACAATGTAGGTTAAGCTAATTTTTAGTGTAGGTAAAAATAAGCATTATTATTCCATAATTGAGTTTCTTATGAGCTTAGCCAGAGACATTGTTCCAGGAAATAAATCATCATTGAGGACTGTGTTAATCAAGACAATGCAGACCAATAACAAAGGTATCTCTGGCCAATTTTTTGCAGCACTTCACTTAAAAAGAAAACATGAAAGGCTCATGGAGTTAGGCAAATGCAATTCTATATTTGATCATAGGTTTAAACAGTTTAGTTGGCAGAGAGAGTGGCCACAAGGAAAAGCCCGTGTCTATATGTGTAGAGTGGACAGACAGATCATGAGCAATCACAAGTACTTTGAGTGCTCTAGTAGGAAGCCATTTGAATTTTAGCTTTATTTATCCTATAATGTGTGAAAATTTTCTTTTGCTATTCAAATCAGGCTTTAGAATTTATCATTTGAAATAAGATATTCACAATATTTTTATAAATTCTTTTGCCCAAGGTGAGACAAGTTTATCCTATGAAACAATTTCCATGAAATTCATGAGTACTCTTTCCCCCCTCCTTGACAAGGCCCTCCCACTGTGATGGCATATGGTATAAACAGCACACACAAAAGCTCAGAGCAGGCAGATGTTTGGATATTCCTAGAGAGGACTCATGCTCACCGTCCAGATATTTAATGTATATGCATAATTTCTGAGTTATATACACACATGTCCATCTGTTGTGATGGCATTTTGCCAAAATACAAATTGGGAAAATTATTTCACTTGAATTTAAATGCCAGGTAATGACAGGTATAGATAGGCTACCTGGGAGTAGAGTGAGGGGCCATTTTCCTGTCAAATTCCCTCCTCTGAGGCTATTATGGGCACTAGTGGTATACAGTTAAAAATGTGATTACAACCACTGGTAACATGAGAAGATATACTGGGCTCTGTCAATGCCAAGGCCATTAAACAACATTGGAGGAAATGAAATGTGGTCTGTAACTCTTCTGGGCCCTGACAAGGAGATCTAGGATTTTCTGAGCTCCTGTAGTTAGGTTATGATCCTATAACCAGAGTAATAAACAAGGAAGTGTGGGAGGTCTTAATTCATGTGCCAGTATTAGACCTAAATCTGAGTTGGAATGGGTAAGAAACTATTTCAGAAACAACCAGTGCTGTGGTGGACATTATTTAGCAAAATACTCAGGCTATTAGCTAACATCTCTGAGCCAACACAGGGTGAGTTTTAATCATCCCAGGCTTGGGAAAAGAAAAGCTCATTAACAAAATGTAGTCAAAGAACAGTCAATTAAGATTTATTAAGAATCTGCTTGGTGCATGACTCTGCATAAGGTTTACATAAAGGCTTTATAAAACTTATTCATCAAAGGCGATTGAATATCACAAAGTCAAAACATTGTGGACTTTGCATCTTAAACTAATAGTGATGATAATTTTTCTTCCTGAAGACTTTTTCTCTTTTTCCCATTATTAAAGTTGTACTCCTCACTATGGAAAAGTTATCACAGAATAAGATAACACTTATAAAGATTTTATGTAGGTATTTTTGAGGATTATTGGAAAGGCTTATTTTCTATGCTAGTTTATTGTACTTTTTTAAACAGTGACCATTGATATCTGAGGTCTAAGAGCCAAGACCTTTGAATGAACCACAAAGACGGAAGTACTTGGTGTTATGCTTTCATTTATTAGTCACTACTTCAATGTAGATTTACAGTAGTAGATAAAAATTTTGGTAACACCAAATGACAGATTTCAGCCATTATTCTAAGAAACAAACTTCATTTGTCTAAGTAAAGCCAAAATCACAATATTTCTTCTATCAAATTTTCTTGGCAAATTATCATACACATGAGAGAAAAGCTTTCACTTTTTTTTACTTTACATCAAAATAGGCACTAATTTAACATTTTGACAAATTATCTCCTGCAATTTACAAGTATATAGAATGAACCGTTGGCGAATAAAGAATGAATGGTTATTGGTTTACTTATTCAATGGATCCAAATTTTTCCTCACCAATAAATCATCTTGATAAGGATAAACTGAGTGAAGAATGTGAAAATTCTCTGCCTGCAAAGGGTTAAAAGGATATGGCTCAGGCAGGTGCTTTTGTATCAATATTCTTGCAACTTCCGGCCTTCCTCTGTACATGGGAATTTTATATCAGTATTCAAGAAGCTGATGCATCTACCCAGCCAGATATTTTTTAAATGCCAAAATTATTTTGCTACAATAAACCATATTTTATTGACTCAATGCATTTCAGAGCAACAAGTAAATGGTAGGTGCTGTGAACAATGTGGAGAAGTCCTATTCCGTGGTGCTGAAGTGCATGTAGTTGACTATTTTCCCACACTTGTTCGTGAAATGTAACTGCCAGCAATCCCTGAAGAAGCAAGGTTTGAATGCAGCACCTAGGCAAGTGTAAACATCTCCTCAATACTCCGAATCTGGGCATGCTTAAATTGCCTTTGATCTTTTTACTGGCCTTATGCCCAATAGTAGACTAATGTTTTCAGTGTTTGCTACTTTTTGTGCCTTATTTGTAAATGCTGATTTTACATTTCTGTCTTAGAAACAGAGGCATTTCAGTACATCCTAATGAGAAAACCTCTTCCTGAAGTTCTCATTTTTCCATGAATCAAAATATCATTGTTTTATCCAGAAAGACAATAAACTACTTAGCCATGGTAACATTTTTAAGCTCTTTGGAAAATATAAAATATTTGGAGAATATAAAATATTTCTATACTTGTCTTTTTAAAGTTATCTTTTTATTTTATTTTATTTGGCCTGTGGCTTCTCATTCTCTCCAAATTTAATCTTAAA
The DNA here is from genome assembly GCF_964237555.1 of Oryctolagus cuniculus. Lineage (NCBI taxonomy): Eukaryota > Metazoa > Chordata > Mammalia > Lagomorpha > Leporidae > Oryctolagus > Oryctolagus cuniculus. The sequence continues at coordinate 110,804,692 of NC_091436.1, read as the reverse complement.
AATCTCTTTGGTCTGGTGGGTAAGACACCAGTGAGAATACCCACATCCCAAACTATAATGCCTGAATTCTATACATGGCTACTGCACCTGTTTCCAGCTTCGAGTTAATGTACATCCTGGAAGGCAGTGGTAATGGCCGCTGCTACCCACTTGGACTGAATTTCAAACTCCCTGCTGGGCTGCCATCTCTCACTGCCATCGTAGGCATTAGAGGAGTCATTCAGCAATGAGAGATCTCTTTCTATCTGTATTTCATTCTCTGTTCATCAAATAAGTAAATAAATACATTTTAAATAATTTTGCATGGGGGCTGGTGCTGTAGCATAGTGGTAAAGCTGTGGCCTTCAGTGCCTGTCGCTCCCTGTCTTCGTGGAGGAACGACACAGGACCCTGCGCTGTTCTTTCGTCTACTCGGCCCTCCCCGGGTTTGCTTCTGGTTCTTCCCGGGTTGGCTACTATCCCTTCCACCTCCGTGGAAGGGCAGTTCCCCCTGGCCACATTCCCCACTTCCGCAGGGGAGCGGCACACTGCCGGCCGGCTCTCTGGGGGCTGCACAGGTGTTCCCCTTAGATGTTCCCCTTAGATGTTCCTAGTGCATGCCGTCTCTCTCCTCCTTTATAGTCCTCTTCCACCAATCCCAACTCTGCTACCCACACGCCGAGTACGCTGCTCTCCTCCAATCAGGAGCAGGTCCCACAGTTTATTGGTTGAACTGGAGGCAGCTGTGTAGAAGCTGTTTCCCTTCTCAGCGCCATATTGTGGGAAAGCAGATGCATAGAATAAGTCTTAATTCCAGTAACTTAGTCTAGTCCGAGTTGCTCACAGTTGCTCCCCACAGATCCCCCTTTCTTTTTATTTTTTGGCGTTGATACGCGCCTGTCTTCGGTGTCCCGCGGCACACCCTCTGCTCTACTTGCTAGAGTTGCCACAGGTTCCTACAAGTCCTATCAATCAGGCAAACCGAATCCGGGTCCTCTCTTCGCCATGTTGTGAGGAGGTTTTTAGGCGCTGATGCGTGCCTGTGTTCGGTGCCCTGCAGCGCATGCTCTGCTCAGCCTGCAGGGGCTTACAAGCCCTAACAATCAGGCAAACCGAATCCAAGCCTTCTCATTGCCGTATTGTGGGGGAGACCTTACTGATGTTAATTCGTGCCTGTCTTCGGTGACCTGCGGCGCATAAGCTGCTAGCCGCCTGCAGGTGCTCATCGCCTCACTTAATCAGGCAGACCGAATCCAAGCTCTCACATTGCAGTGTTGTAGGGAGGCCTTTCTATTTCTCTATTTCTCTATCTCCGGGCATTCCTATTTCTCCCATTTTACTTCTATCTACCAGCATTCCTATTTCTGTCATTTTACTTCTAAACTTCTGTTTCTCTTATCCCTGCGGCTTCCCGGCGGCGCTCGCCCCGAGGCTGCTTCACGGCTCTGCATGGCTTCCCGGCGCCTCGCCCCGCCGGCGGGTTCCCGGCTCTGCGCGCACGCTCCGCGGTCTCCACGCACTTCGTGCCCGCACCACGGTCTCGCGCCAGCCCCGCGTTCCCTATCTATTCACGCCCCGTGCTCTCTCTGCACGCGGCGGCTTCCGCGAATGTTTCCGCCACCACCAGCATTCAGTCCAAGTTCCCCGGACTAACCTGGCGAATTTCAACCTGGCGGCCCACGTCTCTGCTTCTGGTTCCAGATCTTCACCTCTTCCTCCCCGGGCTGACTTGAAGAATTCCAAGATGGCTTCCGTCTCCGCCTTGGCCTGCACTCGCGGCTTCATCCTCCCTAACATTTTTCTCTACCCGGTATGTTTCCCTAAGTTTTCTTCCAACAGTATTCCTCCCTCATTTCTCCTGGCCTCTCCCCACAGTCCGTATCCAAGTCTAAGTTTCTTATAGGTTTCACTTTCACTTTCAACCTGCAGTCCGTATCTGAGTCTAAGTTTCTTCTTGCTTTCACTTTAAATCCTAACTTCTTTCCCACAGTCCGTATCCGAGTCTATGCCTAGGCTTTCAATAGCTTCTTCTGGCACCTTTTTCATCCGGCTTTTCCCTAGGCTCTTCGCTAGTCTCTCTCTCCAGTAATTTCCACTTCTTGCCGTTTCTTCCCTCCTAGGTTTCCTATCCGTCCTAAGTTTCCTATCCGAGTCACGGCACCATTATGTCGCTCCCCCTCTTCACGGAGGAACGACACTAAACCCTGCCTAGGCTTCATATCCGAGTCACGGCACCATTATGTCGCTCCCCCTCTTCGTGGAGGAACGACACTAAACCCTGCCTAGGCTTCATATCCGAGTCACGGCACCATTATGTCGCTCCCCCTCTTCATGGAGGAACGACACTAAGCCCTGCCTAGGCTTCATATCCGAGTCACGGCACCATTATGTCGCTCCCCCTCTTCGCGGAGGAGCAACACAGGACCCTGCGCTGTTCTTTCGTCTGCTCGGCCCTCCCCGGGTTTGCTGCTGGTTCTTCCCGGGTTGGCTACTATCCCTTCCACCTCCGTGGAAGGGCAGTTCCCCCTGGCCACATTCCCCACTTCCGCAGGGGAGCGGCACACTGCCGGCCGGCTCTCTGGGGGCTGCACAGGTGTTCCCCTTAGATGTTCCCCTTAGATGTTCCTAGTGCATGCCGTCTCTCTCCTCCTTTATAGTCCTCTTCCACCAATCCCAACTCTGCTACCCACACACTGAGTACGCTGCTCTCCTCCAATCAGGAGCAGGTCCCACAGTTTATTGGTTGAACTGGAGGCAGCTGTGTAGAAGCTGTTTCCCTTCTCAGCGCCATATTGTGGGAGAGCAGATGCATAGAATAAGTCTTAATTCCAGTAACTTAGTCTAGTCCGAGTTGCTCACAGTTGCTCCCCACAAGTGCCTACATCCCATATGGGCACTAGTTCTAGTCCTGGCTGTTCCACTTCTGATCCAGCTCTGTGCTAATGTGCCAGTGAAAGCAGCAGATGACCCAAGTCCTTGGGCCCATGCACCCAAGTGGGAGACCTGAAAGAAACTCCTGGCTCCTGGTTTCCCACTGGCCCACCTCTGGCTGATTTTGGTCATTTGGGGAGTGAATCAGTGGATGGAAGACCTCTCTCTCTCTCTCTCTCTCTGCCTCTGCCTCTGCCTCTCTCTAACTCTGCCTTCCAAATAAACAAATCTTTTAAAAAATTTCATTGTGCTATTTCTGAACATTTAGACCTATTAGAATAGAGCAATCCTTAAAAACAATTACAATGGGGGGCCAGCACTGTGGAATAATGGGTTAAAGCCCTGGCCTGAGGCTTGGGCATCCCATATGGGATCTGGTTCTAGTCCTGGCTGCTCTTCTTTGATCCAGCTCTCTGCTATTGCCTGGGATAGCAGTAGAAGGTGGCCCAAGTCCTCAGGCCCCTTCACCCACGTGGGAGACTCAGAAGAAGCTCCTGGCTCCTGGCTTCAGATTTGCCCAGTTCCGGCCATTGTGGCCATCTGGGGAGTGAACCAACGGATGGAAGACCTCTCTCTATCTCTTTCCCTCTTCCTCTCCCTCTCCCTCTCTCTGTAACTCTTTCAAATAAATAAAAATAAATCTTAAAAAAAAACAATTACAATGGAAAAGGTGAATCTAGCACAGCAAATGAGCAAAGACCAGCAGGAGCAATAGTGAAAAATGCTAAGGGAAGAGTTCCAGTTGGTCAACACTCACAAAGGGAAGGGACAGTTGAAATCCTTTAGTTCCACAGTCAGAAACTAAAGACACCAACTTGTTCAAAGTTGAGTATAAGGCCGTGAAAAAGTATTTTAAAAAGTGGAATGAATGTGTCAAAATAGAATGTGACAGTTCCCATGAACATCATGAAATAAATTACAGTAACCAAATTTAAAGAATGTAGACTTAGCTTTAGAGGACTTGGGTATGTGTCCTTTATCCCTTCCTTTACTTCTACTGGTTCTAATTCAACAGGAACCATCTGCTAAATTGTTCAACTAAGCCACTCTTGCTCAACTTACCAAGATCCTTCAATGTATTTGCAAATTCTATTCGCCTATTTGTGAAGTGGATTCTCTCATCTTCCAAATGAGTCTAGTGTCAGGGCCTCTCTCTGGGTAAGGAAGACCTGAATTTTTGCTGACACAGCTGGGTTTCTCCTCTGAATGGGGAGACCCACTAATCCCACAGCCCATCCACATAGCTCTCAAGAGCACTAGAGTCACCTAAATAAGAAGCCAATTTTCTGTGTTCTGCACAAGGGAAATCCCCAGCGGGTAGTCAGAATCAGTCCTACTCTGCATGTTGCAGGATGGACTGATGGCCAGAAGCACCAGATCTTCTCAGCAACCACAGGAATGATGGTCCTGTTGTATGGTTTCTTCAGGCTTTGAATCTCCTCTCTGTTTGTATGTAAAAGAGCAACCATGAGGCCTGATGTCTTGGAATCATTCCCAATACCAGGCACTTCACGCCCACTCAGCTTTCCTACCATGCAGTTTGTGTCTGTCAAGTACCCTCTTCATGGACAGGGTAGAAAACCATGGTGTTGGGTATTAGCATTCAGGTCACAGCCTCTCCACAACCCCTTTCCCTATTCATTTTAAAAATTAATTCTGCAAATGCTGGGAGAAAGTAACAATTTAATTGGTCTATAAAAGCCATTTAATTGATCTATGCTGTAGGATCCCCCAATATTAATTCCATGATCCATGATTAATACTGCATTTTGTTTTTATCTCAATAAGACAAATGGTAGGATCTTACTAGATGAAGATCAGCTAAGGAAAGTTTAATTTTTCTTTATTTCCTATGAAGCGCAGCATCAAACAACATGGGAATACTATTAATTACATTCTTTTCTTTTGACTAAAGGAGGGATCTTTATATTATTTTAAAGATCTAGAATATAGAGACCTGCCTTGTGACACAGTGAGGAAAGCCACCATCTACAATGCCAGCATTTACTAGAGTGCTGGTTCATGTGCTGGCTGCTCCACTTCCAATCTAACTCTCTGATAATGGCCTGAGAAAAGCAGCAAAGAATGGCCCAAGTGCTTGAGCATTTGCTACCCATGTGGGAGATCTGAATGAAGCTCCTGGCTTCTGTCTGGTTCAGCCCTGGCCAATGCAACCATTTGTGGAGTGAACATGTGGATGGAAGATACCTCTCTCTTCCTTTCCCTCTCCCTCTCCCTCGCTCTTCCTGTCTCTACATCTTTCTCTGTAACTCTGCCTTTCAAATACTTAAAAAAAGATTTATTTATGTATTTGAAAGGCAGGGTTACAGAGAGGCAGAGGCAGAGGCAGAGAGAGAGAGAGAGAGAGAGGTAGGTAGGTCTTCCATCTGCTGGCTCACTCCCCAGAGGGCTGCACTGGCTAGAGCTGAGCTGACCCAAAGCCATCAACCAGTAGCTGCTTCTGGGTCTTCCACATGGATGTAGGGGCCCAAGGACTTGGGCCATCTTCTACTGCTTTCCCAGGTCATAGCAGAGAGCTGGATCAGAAGTGGAGCAGCCGGGACTCGCACTGGCGCCCACATGGGATGCCGGCACTGCAGGCAGTGGCCTCACCCACTATGCCACAGCTCTGGCCCCAGAAATAAATCTTTAAAATGTAATGAAGTGGATGGAATATGAGAATAAGCTCATGCCACTTGGCCCTGAGGGCGGAAAATGGTTTCTGTTGAACCCGTGAATATAACTAGGCATGCATTCCAAGGAGCATCTGGGATTCTTATAACTAGATTCCCATGAAGAAATATATTATTATAAAATATATTAACATTGCATATAGTAGGAATCCTCAAAAAGTTCACAGAAGATGGGCATTATGAGTAAACTATGCATAGCTTTCAACATGTTTTACACCAAAATAAACATATTTTTTTTCATTTTCGTGAACTCTTGGATGTGCACTCATATACAAACATACGTATATATCACAAAGCAAATACGCTTGCTTGTTCATGTAGATGTTCCAGGTACTGTAGTACACAGGTAGCCTTCATTGAGTTTACATTCTAATGTGCAAAAAGACTAAGTAAAGAATACAGAAGAATAAGAAAGCTCAGTTCAGATGGCGACATTGCTGGGAATAAAAGGAAAGGGCACCACGACCGAAGACCTGCAAAGCCGCTTCAAGGGCATGTGAGCCATGACCCGCTAGAAGAGGTGCTGTGTGAAGTGGGGCCCAAATCAAGGTGAATCTGTCATTCAAGGCCATGGATCAGTAGTCTCACATAGAGGAAACACAAAGGCAAGAGTCAGGAAGGAGCTGAACCTCTCTTAGAAACAAAGACAGTGCTGGTGCACAGCTATTAATAATTTAAGATTCAACAGAGAAAAAATGGTATTAGGTGGAGATGGACAGGCAAGGGCTAAATAATGATGATTCTTCTTGGCTTTACTTTACAAATAATACTAGGCCTAAGGAGTAGGGGCTGTGAAATGAACCTTTTTTTTTTTTAAATACTTATTTATTTCAATGGCAGAGCCAGAGAAAGGGAGAGACAGAAGTTTATCTTCTGTCAGCTGGTTCACTTCCCAAATGGCGGCATTGACTGGGGTTGGCCTGGCTTAACTCAGTAGGCTGGAACTGTATCTGGGTTTCCCACATGGGTAGCAAGGGTCCAAGAACATGGGCTATCTTTTGCTGCTGTCCCAGGTGCATTGGTACAGAGCTGGTTCACTCTCCAGAGTAACCATGATTCCAATCATCATTCAAAATGGACGCCAGCCTTGCAGGTGGTGGCTTAATCTGGTGTGCTGCAATGCTGGCCCCAAGTTTTATAACTTAAAGGTAATATTCTAGCTGCATGCACAAAATAAGCTAATACAGGTAAGTACAAGGATGGATACAAGGAGAGTGTTAAGACATTATTGAGGCAGAACAAGCACTAACTACTACAGTTATATTTATGGCTGTCACGGAGGGTAGAGGAGAGGAACAGGCAGACAAGAGACAACAAAGTCTGGAAGGAGAGCAAAATTCAAGTTGTGCTCTTAACTAATATTGGGTGTTCAAACGAGTCTTTTTTGGCCACACTTTCATATTTGTCAATAGAAAGCTGGTAGTAATGATCCAAATAAATATTTCTTAAGTTATTTCCATAAGGCAGTTTCATGAAGAAATTTTCTCTGGGTGTCAAGAAGAAGGCAGGCTACTGATTCTTTACTTCCCACTTAGACTGGAATACAAACGACTAGGGTGCTATGTGTGTATAGAAATGCAGTTGTAAGCCTAGGTATTTATACTCTAATTTCCTCACAAAACTCATATTCAAATAACAGCTGCTTTGCAAGCCATCATGTTTTATATTTTTCTTTACTGCAAAGTCAATGCAGGGAACAAAAAGAATATTTTAGAACCCAGATGTTAAAAATTACTATCCAAAAACCGTTTTGAGGAGAGAGAATCCTTCAGAAGGATTTTATGTTTTAGTTTGCTGTACTAGCTTTGCCGCTGGTATAGAGTATGAATTGTGACTGGAGTCTTAGGACTCTGGTGGCAGTAAAGGGCTTTTGTGGTTATTAAACACCTCAACTTTACTCAGGCATTTAGCAAACCACGAAAACCATTAATTGGCTGTCTTCTGCACTATCACAGATATTGCTTCCAAAACATCACTAAGTGTAGAGCAGCTCTATGATCTCTTTCCTTTCTCACCATCCAGATAATTTATAGCTTAGAAATACACACCCATATTTTTATTTTCCAGTGAACAAAAACACTCTCCCAAAAGTTTTGACTTCCATAGGTCTCTAAAACACAACCAATTCTAAACCAGTTTCTCCTCATGCTTACAAATCAACCATGCTGAAGCTTAGATGTAGTTTGGAGGATTTTCAAATGGTCTTGTTCTAAAAAACTAAACAGATATTTATAAAATCTTGTTGGATTATAAATATTCATTATTTTTAAGTTACTGATTTTCATATAGGTAAAATTACACATGTAAAGGCAAAGAATGCAGCTATCACAAAACTGTTCTTGTTGTTCCTCTATATTATTTGTCAAACTACTAGACTTCTAGAATTCCACTTAAGGTTTCTAGATACTGCAACATCTGTATTATCCCTATTTAGAATATGGCTGTAGTGTACCTATATGTGCAAATCAGTGTTAAAAGACATCTCCAGTCCTATCTAAACATAACAAAGGGATATTTTATGTTCACCGCTATCAATGCAAATACTGATTTGATAGCTTAAAAACAGGCTGAAAAATAATGTAGTGTAAATTAAACTCTCATTCAAGATTTCAAGATAATGAAAAGAGAAGCCACAGACTTGGGAAGAAATATTTGTAAAGGACATATTTGACAAAGGGTTGTTATCTCAAATACACAAAGAACCCTTAAAATGCAACAACAAGAAAAAGAACAACCCATTTCATAAAGGAACAGAGGATCTACACAGACACTCCACCAAAGAAGATACACAGATGGTAAATAAGCATTTGAAAAGATGCCTTCCATCATATGCCATTAGGGAATTGTAAATTAAAACAACACTGGGATTCCACTACCTGTTAGAATTTAGACACAGAACACAAAAGGCTGGTGAGGTTGTCACTCAGTAGGAAACCACACTTATTACTGCTAGGAATTCATAGTATTACAGTCACTTTGGAAGATAGTTTGTCAACTTCTGATGGAACTAAAATACTCTTATGATATGATGCAGCAATCATACTCATTGGTAATTACCAAAATGAATTAAAAATGTATGTTCTGGCCAGTGCCATGGCTCACTTGGCTAATCCTCCTCCTGCGGCACTGGCACCCTGGGTTCTAGTCCCAGTTGGGGCGCCAGGTACTAGTCCCAGTTGCTCCTCTTTCAGTCCAGCTCTCTACTGTGGCCCAGGAGGGCAGAGGAGGATGGCCCAAGTGCTTGGCCCCTGCACCTGCATGGGAGACCAGGAGGAAGCACCCGGCTCCTGGCTTCGCTGGGCATAGTGGCCATTAGGGGAGTGAACCAACGGACGGAAGACCTTTCTCTCTGTCTCTCTCTCACTGTCTACAACTCTCTTTCTGTCTCTCTCTCACTGTCTAACTCTGCCTGTCAAAAAAAAAAAAAAAGTGTGTTCTTACAATAACCCATGCAGATATTTTTAGTAACTTGATAATTACCACAACTTGCAAACAATATAGATGTTCTTTAAAAGGTCAACAGATAAACTGTAGTATATGCAAACAATTGAATGTTATTCAACACCAAAAATGACATGAGATATCAAGGCATGAAATAACATAGAGGAAGCTTAAATGCATGTTACTAAGCTAAAAAATACAGCACAAAAATGCAACCTACTGTATGATTCCAAATATATGAAATTCAGGTAAAGACAAATTCAGGGAGACAGTAATGAAAAAGTTATTCCTAGGGTTACAAGGGTGGGGAACATTTTTTTTCTGCCATGGGTTATTTGGATATTTATAACATCATTTGCTGCCAAAACAAATCTATTAACTTAAAAATTAGCATGATATAGGAGCCAGCATTGTGGTAAAGTTGGTTAAGCCAACACCTATGACACTAGCATCCAAGATGGTCACCAGCCCAAGTTCCCATTGCTCCATTTTGATCCAGTTCCCTGCTTATGCTCCTGGAAAGCAGCAGAAGATGGCCCAATGTGGGCCACCCACGTGGGAGATCCAGAAGAAGCTCCTGGCTCCTGGCTGACTCAGCCCCAGCATTAGCAGCCATTTTGGCAGTGAAACAGGATGGAAAATACTCTCCTTCTCTCTCTGTAACTCTGCCTTTCAAATAAATAAAAATCAATCTTTTAAAAGTGTTAACCTGGGGGTTGGTGCTGTGGTGTAGCAGGTAAAGCCACCACTTGCAGTGACAGCATCCCATATGCACACCAGTTCAATTTCCTGCTGCTAGACTTCCAGTGAAGCTCTCTGTTATGGCCTGGGAAAGCAGTACAAGATGACCAAAGTCCTTGGGCCCCTGCACCTGTGTGGGAAACCCAGAAGCCCTGGCTTCTGGCTTTGAATCAGCACAGCTCCAGCCATTGTAGCCATTTGGGGGAGTGAACCAATAGATGGAAGTCTTTCTCTTTCTTTCTCTCTCTCTCTCTCTCTGCCTCTGCCTCTGCCTCTCTGTAACTCTGCCTTTCCAAGGAATAAATCTTTTTTTTAAATAAAAATATTAGCCTGATATAGATTTATTGAATTTTGAGTTCCACCTGCTGTTGCCTTGGCAGGGCCAGACCGCATGACTGTGGGTTTTATACTACCCTCAGGCTGGAGGTTCCCCACCCCTGGGAGGATAATGGGATAAAGAGGGGGAGAAGAGAGAAGTTTTAGGTTAGCAAAATGATTCTCTATAATAATTCTACTGTTATAGCTGTAATAGATTCGATAAAACCCACAAAATGCACAACACTAAGAGTGAAACCTAATGTAAGCTATGGACATTGAATGGTAATGATGTGTTACTGGGGCTCAGGATGTCAAATGGTGTGTGGAGGCTATAGATGTGTGGGGGCAGGGGATATACAGGAATCTCTTTACCTTTCTCTCAATTTTTCTGTAAACCTGAAACTGTTCTAAAAATAAGGTTTCTTCAAAATCAATCAGGATATGATTTTAATAGCATGGTATCATTAAATAAAGACCATTTCATCAAACAAAAAAAAAAAAAACTTATGTGATCCTCAAACAAAAACATGATGCTAAAACCAGATACTTTTTACTTATTTCAGAAATAGATGGATGCTTCTGAAGCCTCCTCCATATGTACTGCTACTCTCCAAGGAGCCCTATGTGCATGACGAATAGACCAAATCCATCTTTTAGCACCTTGGTGAATGATGAAGGGCTGCGGGAATAGTGCCCTCATTTAGGGATTCAGCAATTCCATGATGAATGTGAGGTAAATCACAAACAGGAATTTTGTGGTTCAAAACATTGTAAATGCTTATATTTCCCATCTCTATCCCAGCTAATGTATTCTTTGTTTTTTTTTTTTCTTGTTTTAATGTCTAGAGATGTTCAGAAATTATGCATACTGGAATCAAAGGAGCACAGATGTCTAAATCAGAGCTCTAACTCCCTTACACTGCACTCAGGTAAGTAGCTGTGCTGTGGGTTGAACAGTGTCCCACCAAAATCCATATGTTCAAGCTTTAACCCTCATGTGATAGTATTCGCAGATAGAAACTTTGGGAGAAAATTAGCTTTAGATGTGGTCAAGAGGATGGGACCCTCATGTCGGGACTATCGTTATAACAAAAGGCATCAGAACTAAGTCAGTCTCTCTCTCTCTCTCTCTCTCTCTCTCCTCTCTTAATGTGCTCCTCTCTTTCATTTTACCCTCTCTCCTTCTCTTCTCTCCCCTCCCCTCCCTCTCCTCCTCTTCCTCTCTCTTCTCTCCCCTCCTCCCTCTCTCCCTCTCTCTCTCTCTCCTCCTCTCTCCTCTCCCTTTCTTCTCTTTCTTACACTCAACGTGCTTGCTCTGGCTCTTACTCTCATTTTCACTCTTGCTTTCTCTTTCCACCATGTGAGAGCACAGTGGAAAGGCAACCATTGACAAGGGCCCTCAGAAGAAGCTTACCAGACTGGCACCCTGATCTCAGCCTTCCAGCATCGAGAACTTAGAGAAAAATGCTGTGGCCCTGGAAGGCAGTGGAGGATGGCCCAAGTGCTTGGGCCCTGAACCTGCATGGAAGACCAGGAGGAAGCACCTGACTCCTGGCTTCGGTGCAGCGCCGGCCATAGTGGACATCTGGGGAGTGAACCAATGGAAGGAAGACCTTTTTCTCTGTCTCTCTTTCTCACTGTCTAACTATCTGTCAAAATAAATTAAAAAATTGTATTTCTGTTTTGAAGCCATCAGTCTATAATATTTTGTTGTGGCAACCAGAGCCAAGTATAAGGTTATATAAAGTGCTAGTCTTGTGAACCAATGTGCTGTTTCTAAGAACAGAAAAATCAAAGAATATTGCATTGCCCCCTTTAAAAATGCTATTGCTGCTACTGGTTTTGTATCATCCGTGTATCATTGGTTTGTGTGTAAAACGTGTTTAGCTGCTTGAGTAATCAGTTGAGACTAAGAATGTGAATGATATAGATAAACCAGGTTACTTTCTATGTAGGCACTGAGAAAGGAACTCAGCTTTTGTTTGGCTTCTATATTGCTTTAGCAACATTCTCTTGGGGCCAGTGTTGTTGTTCAGTGGGTTAAGTTACCACCTGTGATGCTGACATCCCATGTGAATCCTAGTTTGAGTCCTGACTGCTCTACTTCTGATCCAGTTACTTGCTAATGTAACTGGGAAAGCAGCAGAAGACATCCCCATTTGTCCCCTGCTACCCACATAGGAGACCAGGGTGAAGCTGTTGGCTTATGGCTTCAGCCTGGCCCAGTCCTGGCCAATGCCTCCATCTGGGGAGTGAACCAATGGATGAAAGATCTCTCTCTCTCTCTCTTTCCCTCTCTGTATCTCTGCTTTTCAAATAAATAATAGTAATTTTAAAAGATTTTTAAAAAGAAAGAAAAGTCATCTGTGTTCTCAGTACTGGATCTTTTCTTAGCTCTCAATGAAGTTAAATAGAACCTGCCCCCACTCCTGTAGATTTGAAGACAATCCAAATTATACAATGAGCATTTAGATAGCCACTTACTATTCTCAAAAATACATATATATGGATACACATAATGGAAAGAATTATAATTGGAAAGAAAAATGAAACTTGAGGGCAAAGACCTGGGAAGAAGAAATATAGTGCACAGCAAACTGAGGGTTATTTGAGATATGTGATTGAGGAAAACATTTTTAAAAAATACAGAAGATGTTTTAAGGTATCAGGAAAAGGCTATCAAGAGCAACAGATATGTGAATGAGGGCTTGAGAGAAATGGGGTTGAGTAGCTCCCATTATAACAAAATGGGCAATAAATGATGGCACAGTCATTTGTCGGCATGTTGCAAATCGACTGTACAGAGCTTGATGAGATCTAAATTCACAGTGTGATTAGATGAAACCGTAATGTCAAAACCATTTGTGTTAACCAGCTGGCTCTTAAGACCATTTTTTCTTTCAGCTCCGATGCACTGGCTGCATGACTTCTATTTGTAGCCACATGGCTGCAAGATGATCTTTCCTTTAGCATTTCCCTTTTAAAAGATTTTAATTTCTTCATTATGAATTATTTCTATGTTCACTGTGACATGAAATCTAAAAATAAAATTACTACCAAATCATTGCACCTTTAAAAACCACTGTCATACTTACATAATAATAAGGTCTGCTGTCTCTTTGTGGGGAGCTTTTAGATCTGATATTTCATAGGTGGCACTCTAATCACTGGATGTTTCAGAGGCACATGACAGTGAACTGTCATTTCAGTACCATTTTCCCCTTCTTTTACAATTTTAAGAATAGCATGAGAAAAATCTATTTTTATGTATTCTTGAGTTGGAACAAAAATCAATTTCTACTTAAAAAGAAAAGGATACCTGACCCCAGGAGTTTATCTAAACTACATAAACCATATTATCTGTGACCAGGAATGTACAGGTTGTTTAATTTATTGCTAAAAAAAATTTAAGTGCTATGCCAATTTTCAGAATGGTTAAGTTTTAAAACTGTGACCTAAAATTGTTTATATTTGCCTCTGAAGAAGCAGTCAGGTAGCAATGATGCTACTGCCTGGGTCTTAGGCATTGACACTTATCTATGTGGCTTAGAGGAACAAGCTAAACCATCCAATCTCTTCATTTCCATTTTGTAAAATGGGATTAATGACACCAAGCAAAATAGCATGGCTGTTGGGAAGATTAAATAAATAAACTTACGTAAATTGCTTAGGATGGTGTCTGGCACATACTGGTAAGCATGGGCTATTGTTTTCACTTTGGGTGTTATAGGATACCCTTTTATGATATACCATGTATTTAAAATGATAGGACAAATCTGTTATGTGCACCTTTGGACTACCGTAAATTATGAAATTGGCTTTGGATATTTATCCTTGAAGTGTTAAGGCCTAAGGTAAGAATGTGTTGCAGACAATGCTGATTTGATGAATTCAGGAAGATGCACAGCCATGAAACAGTTTAGGGCTGTTTCTTTCACAGCACATTTAACCAACAGTCAAGTATAGAACTATTCTTGACTGTTTAGCTGGGAAGGACCCAATCCTAAGAAGGTCCAGTTAGAGCATATTTAGACTCCGTGATCATAATAACATGATGTGAAATGAAGGTCCAAGTAAGAAAAACAAAACAAAAAAGTACTGATGTATAAGAAGGTTGTAGAGAATTAGATGGAAAAAAGGCAGAGTGAAACACTTATGATGAAAGCAGACCCATGCAAGCCATCCCATAAAAGAAAAGTTTATTCAAATGGCAACACTGGGTCTGGCGCTGTGGTGTAGCAGGTAAAGCCACCACCTGCAGTGCCAGTCTCCTACATGGACGCCTGTTCGAGATCTGGCTGATCCACTTGCGATCCAGCTTTCTGCTATGGCCTGAGAAAGCAGTAGAAGATGACCCAATTCCTTGGGCCCCAGGACCTACATGGGAGACCAGGAAGAAACTCCTGGCTCCTGGCTTACGATCAGCGCAGCTCCAACCATTGCGGTCATTTGGGGAGTGAACCAGCAGATGGAAGACCTCTCTGTCTCTACCTCTCCTCTCTCTGTGTAACTCTAATTTTCAAGTAAATTAAATAACTTTTTAACAAAAATAAATGAAATGGCAACATAAAAGAAAACAGTTATTCAGCAGGGTAGTATTAATTTTTTTTTAAATAAAAAGTACTGAAAGGCAAAGAACAAGTTAAAAAAAAAACAGAAATAATCAAGACAAAATTTTTAAATTCAGTTCATTTAGGAGAGCTGCATAAAGGAAAGTGTAAAATGCCAGAGTTCACTACTTAACATCAGGATCTCACTCTGAATTGCATAGTAATTTCCTTAAGCAATGAACAGGTCAAGTCAAAGTCACAGAACATACCAAAGTAGTTGTAAACATGCTTGCCATCTCCAGTGCTTGCTTTCCAGAATAAATGCTAAATTGTACCAATCAGCAAGTATTGTTGTATCATCCATTTACCATCTTCTCTTGCAATTTTTGATAAACTATGTTCTATTAAGTTCTTGAGTTTCATTACATATATATTAAAGCAATCTTCTTTATTGATTTTCTTTCAATATGTTGATGAATATTTTAGTAAATTATATGAGACTTTGGTTGGCAAAGGAATACCTGCACAGTATAGCAAGTACTGTGAGACAAAGGTGTTTTAAAATTTTTTCACTTTCTTTGAAAGGCAGAGAGAGAGCGAGGTGGGGGAAAGAAAGAGACATAGTGGGGTCTTCTAATCCCTGGTTCATTTCTCAAATGCCTGCATCAGCTGTAGTTGGACCAGGCAAAAGCCAGGAGCCCAGACTAAATTTGAGTCTTCCACATGGGTGGCAAGAACCCATCATCTGCTGCATTCAAGGGTGTGTGTTAGCAGTAAGCTGGATCAGAAACCTAGGAACCAGGACTCAGACTAGGACTTCAACCATAGGTATCCCAATCTGGGACATAATACTTATTTGAAATGCCTGATAATGTTTTTAGCTAGTTTGTTTGTATTTAAGAAAGGCAGTATCTGGAGTGGGTGTTTGGTCCAATAGTTGGGCTGTCAGTCAAGAGAGCTGCAGCCTCACTGGAGTGCCTGCATTCAGCTCCTAGCTTTGGCACCTGACTCCAGCTTCCTGCTAAAGTGGACCCTAGACCCTGGGAGGCATCCCTGAGATGACTCAAGTAGCTGACTCCTGCCTCCCATGTGGAAACACTGGATTGAGTTCCTGCTCACTCCCCTTCTGCCCCAAACCCGCTCCCCTCCACCCCGTTAAGGCACATGGTGACGTCTCTCTTTGGTAAGTCAACAACAGGAGTCAATGTGCACTTACTCCTCATGTAGGATCTCTGTCCTTAATGTGTTTTACAATGTGAATTAATGCTATAACTTGTACTCAAACAGTATTTCACACTTTATGTTCTGTGTGGGTGCAACTGTTGAAATCTACTTAAATCTTTACTTATATATATATATATATATATAAAATATACTATATAGTATATATAGAATATACTATTATATATAATAGTTTTATATTATATATTATAATAGTTTATATATAATCATTTTATATATAATATATCATATTATATTATATATAATAGTTTTGAAAGGACTGAAATTCAGACCACTAAAGCCATAGAGGAAAAAATGCTATGAACTTCAGGAGAAAGACTCTAAGCCATAGTGGAATAATCCAGGCAGAGACCAGCAAATGCCTTGAGTAGCATAGAAATTGCTAGAAGTTCAGGTAGAGCAAGATGGCTACAGTTCCAAGCGAAGAGTAATGAAGAGCTGCAAAAACAGACAATTCTGGAGATGCTTGAAAAGTGCCTTTTGAGTACTCAACAAAATCCTCTTCAGTACAGAGAAGAAACTCCTAAGAGCCAGTAAAAGAACCAATGAATAGTCCATTTCCTTCATTTGAAAGAGGGGGTGGAGGTTGGCCAACAAGATTAGAAAACATCATAGTTCAAGGGGATATTGAGTAAGGAGATCAGAAGGTTCTTGTGTCATTAGTGGGATGAATTATTTCTAGATCAAACATCCATATGATCAAATCTAACAAAATCCTACAAACAAGACCCAGTAGGACCAAAGAGTTTATAATTAATTTAAGGGCATTCCAAAATAAAACTCAAGAATATTTATAGGAATAAAATTATTCATTATTTAATAAGATAAGATTTGCAATGTGTGACAAGCAATCCAAAATCAGAAGGCCCTCAAAGAAACAGCAAAATATGATCTATAATGAAAGGGAAAATGTGTAAATTGAAATGGATCCAGGACTGCAACACAAATTAAGATTACCCATCAAACATGACATTAAAACAGTTATTATAAACTGTTTTCCTTTATCCCTTTTAGTATTTTTTTTGTTCTACTTAATACTATTGGTTGAACTCTGTAATTAACACACAATTATTCTTAGGTGTTTAAATTTAACTGAAAAGTGATCTCTGTTAAATATAAGAGTGGGAAGAAGAGAGGGAGAAGATGTACAATTTGGGACATGCTCAAGCTGACTTGCCCCAAACGGTAGAGTTAGAAATGTTCCAGGGGATTCCAATTCAATCCCATCAAGGTGGCATGTACCAATGCCATCTCACTAGTCCAAGTGATCAATTTCAGTTCACAATTGATCATAATGATAGGTCTAAGAGTCAAAGGGATCACATAAACAAGACTAGTGACTGCTAATACTAACCGATAAAATAAAAAAGGGAGAGAATGATCCAACATGAGAAGCAGGATACACAGCAGACTCATAGAATGGCAGATGTCCTAAATAGCACTCTGGCCTCAGAATCAGTCCTTAAGGCATTCAGATATGGCTGAAGAGCCCATGAGAGTATTGTAAGCATGGAAGGCCAAGACACTCCGAAACAAAAAAAAAAAACAAAAACAAACAAACAAACAAACAAACAAAAAAACACCCTAAAGGAAAGATCTCTGTGAGTGAGATCCCAGTGGAAAGAACGGGCCATCGAAGAAGGAGGTACCTTTCTCTGAAGGGAGGATTGAACCTCCACTTTGACTATGACCTTGTCTAAATAAGATTGGAGTCAGCGAACTCAAAAGGCTTCCATAGCCGTGGCAACTCATGACAAGAGCCTAGGGAGATTACTGATGCCATAAATAAAAGTGTCTAAATGAAAGATCTCCACGAGTGAGATCCCAGTGGAAAGAATGGGTCATCAAAGAAGGAGGTACCTTTCTCTGAAGGGAGGAGAGAACTTCCACTTTGACCATGGCCTTGTCTAAATATGATCAGAGTCAGTGAACTCAGGGGGCTTCCATAGCCTTGGCAACTCATGACAAGAGCCTAGGGTGATTACTGATGCCATAAACAAGAGTGTCAATTTGTGAAATCAACAACAGGAGTCACTGTGCACTTACTCTTCATGTAGGATCTTTGTCCTTAATGTGCTGTACATTGAGATTTAATGCTATAACTAGTACTCAAACAGTATTTTTCACTTTATGTTTCTGTGTGGGAGCAAACTGTTGAAATCTTTACTTAATGTATGCTAAACTGATCTTCTGTATATAAAGAGAATAGAAAATGAATCTTGATGTGAATGGAAGGGGAGAGGGAGTAGATAAGGGGAGGGTTGCGGGTGGGAGGGACGTTATGGGGGGGAAGCCATTGTAATCCATAAGCTGTACTTTGGAAATTTATATTCATTAAATAAAAGTTAAAAAAAAAAAAAGAGTGTCAATTTGTTAAGTTAACAACAGGAGTCAGTGTGCACTTACTCCTCATGTAGGATCTCTGTCCTTAATGTGTTGTACAATGTGAATTAATGCTATAACTTGTACTCAAACAGTACTTTACACTTTATAATCTGTGTGGGTGCAACTGTTGAAATCTATACTTAATATATACTAAATTGATATAAAGAGAATTGAAAATGAATCTTGATGTGAATGGAATGGGAGAGGGAGCAGGAGTTGGGAGGGTTGAAGGTGGGATGAAGTTATGGGGAGGAAAAGCCATTGAATCCATAAGCTGTACTTTGGAAATTTATATTTGCTAAATAAAAGTTAGAAAATAAATAAATAAATAAACCGTTTTCCTTATAACAAAGTAGTTAAGCAGATGTGAGGATAAAAAAAAACCTAAAGTGAATTTTTAGTGATAAATCTATAATGTGTGAGATGAAAAACATAAAAATGGAATTATGACAGATTAGAAAATGTAGGAAAAATGACAAATTAGAAGGCCTTTCAACAGAAATTATTCAGATGAACACTAGTAATAAGTAAGTAGGAAACAAGGACAAAAAATAATAGAACTCAATTTCCAACATCGGAATTATGTGACATAATATTCTTACTGATTCTGCAGCCTTAAAATTAAAACTTTCATATGGCAACATTGTGACCGATTTTAAGCCAATAACTTCAATAACTTAGATGAAATTAAAATTGTCCAGAATATAAAAAATGCTAAAATACATTTCAGAAATATTAGAAAATAAACAATTAAAATAATATTTTTAAAAATTTAATTACATTTTTACAAGTTTCATGTATTTCATAAGTATAGATTTAGGAACATAATGGTACTTCGCCCCCTACCCTCTCTCCTGCCCATGCTGCAGCCCTTCCTTTCCCTCCCTCTCAGATTCCCACTCTTGATATTCACAGTGATCAATTTTCAGTATACTTTCTGGGCATATAGTTAACCCTCCTCTAAGTAAAAGAGTTCAACAAATAGTATGAAGAGAAAACAAACAAACAAACAAACAAACAAAAAACAAAAAAAAAATAAAAAAACACTGTTCCTCAACAGAAGAGTCAAGAATTATAAACAATCATTGATTCTCAACATATATCTATTTCACTCCAATAGATTACATTTCAGGTACCCTATTAGTAACCTCAGATCAGAGAAAACATGTGATAACTGTGCTTTTGAGATCAGCTTATTTTACTAAGTATAATGGTTTCTAGTCGTGACCTTCTTGTTGCAAAAGACAGGATTTCTTTTCTTTTCTTTTCTTTTTTTTTTTTTTTACAGCTGAGTAGCACTCCATAGTGTATATATATCATAATTTCTTTACCCAATCAACAGTTGATGGACTGTGCTACAATGAACATGGGGTCCACCTTTAGACTGATTGATCCTCTACACATCTCAGAAATGAACACTAGGAAAAATTAGAAATTACCCTCAATGATGCTTAAGATATGATGCACAGCACACAGAGACTCACTAAGAAAAAAATGACAGACACTGTTTTAAGGAATTTCTGAAAACTGCTGCCAGTCATTAACTAAAGACTATAACCCTGCAAACTGAGGAGAAACATCAGTGGGTACCTGTAACAAAGAACACAGATGCCACAGTATTTAGAAATGTCACCAAATAAACAGCAACAACAGCAAAAATAACAACATGGATTTCTTCCCCCATTCCCCAAATGACAGACTGTTTGCTGCCATAGAGTCACTATTGAATAGAAATGGGAAAACACATAAATAGATACTTATTTTAAACCTTATAGCAGAATTTTTAAATCAGTTACAAATAGGCTTGTGGGAGTTACATAGGCTGTGGGAGCAGATAATTATTGGAGTTTGTTTTAGAAGAGTAGTGAGTGACACACTGACCTTTCCTAACTGTCCAATCTGGGGTATTCTCTACATTTAAACTATTTCTGGTATCAGAGGAAACAATAGTTACATTCTACTCTGTTTGCTTTAGTGAGAAAACTATGCTCTTCTTTAAAAACTCCCATGTATGTTTAATATGTGCATCATGTTCGTGTTACCCAGTAATTTAACCATGTGAACCATAAGCAGTGGATGTAAATAACATTTTTAAAGGGAAATCCGTTTTTTTATGTAAACTGGATATAAAATATGTCAATGTGGTGTTAGTATAAATTTCAATTGATTTTTTCGTTGTTTAATTTTTAAATGTTTGATTAACATAAAGTACTCATACATTTTTAAATGGATAGAGCAATATTTCCACACACATACAGTGTAAACCAATTAAACCTGGTAACTATACTTTCCAGCAATTAAAAAAATTTTAAATCATTTATTTGAGAGGTGGGTGGCAGGAGGTAGGAGGAGGGAATAGAATGTGAGCTCTCATTCTCTAGTTTATTTCTCAAATGCCTGCAACAGCAGGGAAGGCATCCAAGTCTTCCACATGGATGGCATGAACTTGAACCATCACCACTGCTTCCCATGGTTCACATCAGCCGGAAGCTGGAATAAGGAGCTGCCTGGGAACTGAACCCATGCACTCCTATGTGGGACACAGGCATTCTAAACAGTGTCTTTACCACTACCCAAATACTCACCCTTCCTTATATTTTCTGTGTGCAAATCATGTCTTTGTGTTTGCCTCCTTATATTAAATGCTAAGAACTTCCTCAGGACAAATGGAAGTGTCCTGTGCAAAACAACATGTTGTCATCAATTCACATTTTGATTGCCTATTCAAATTCAATATATATAATTCAGCAATTCTTTTTGGCTTCTACATTCACATGTATAGTTTTTTTTTTTTTTTTTTGAATAATTGTAGTCCCTGGGACTCATTTAGTGTAAACTGCTAAGCAAAGCTGAATGGATTCAAGAGGAAATCATGGCTTCTTCCTCCTCATTTCCAACTTCAAGTCTCAGAGTAGAAAAACACTATGTTCATGAGAAAATTATAAAATCACTCTGTGGAAACAGGTTTGTGAAGAGGAAATATAAATCTGTTATTTGTATGTTGTCACTCTGTTGAGGCACGAGTATTTTAGGTCCTAAATGATTCCTTTTGTTATTCATAATGATCAAATATCTCCCACAATTACATTATTCATTTTGTTTAACCTGACTCTATTTACATATACTTTCCAGAATAGAAGGAGGTTGGGTAATGGGAACCAAAATATTATTAGAAATAACAAATAAACTCTAGTGTTCTATACCAGTCATATGACCTTGGTTTACAACAACCTTTCACATATTTTATACATGTATTAAATGGCTACATTGTGTCCTATACATATGTAAAATTTTATTTATCAATAATCAATATTTAAAAAAATCAAGTAGATAAATGAAGATCCAAACAGGGCCAGAAGTACAATATTGATCTATAGGAAAGTTGTGCATTGTGCCATTTAGCTCCCATGTGGTTGTCAACATTATCAGAAAACAGAATGGAATAAGGTCTAAAGTAGGAAGCCATGAAATAAATTGTCACAGGAGATTAGACATTAGAACTCAGAAGTTTATCACTTTATCAGAATCACACACCAGTTCTGTGCTCCTGTGTGTAACAACTGTCATCCAATTAGAGTTTAATGAATGGTAATGTTTTATTGAAGGCAGTTGTAATAACGGCTTAGGCACTCAATCCAAAGGAGGTGGCCAGCATCATTCTCTTATCTTTTTTTTTTTTTTTTGACAGGCAGAGTGGGCAGTGAGAAAGAGAGAGAGAGAAAGGTCTTCCTTTTCCCGTTGGTTCACTCCCCAGTGGCCGCTGTGGTTGGTGCGCTGCGGCCGGCGCACTGCGCTGATCTGAAGCCAAGAGCCAGGTTGTTTCTCCTGGTCTCCCTTGCGGGTGCAGGGCCCAAGCACCTGGGCCATCCTCCACTGCACTCCCAGGCCATAGCAGAGAGCTGGAATGGAAGAGGGACAGCCAGGACAGAATCCAGCACCCCGACCGGGACTAGAACCCGGGGTGCAGGCGCCACAGGCGGAGGATTACCCTAGTGATCTGTGGCGCCGGCCTCTCTTATCTTTAACACAAATTTTTGTCAGGTATTTATTTTCAAAATATTCTAGAATAGTATTATTCTGTCCATCCTTGCAAATCAAACTTTTAGAGTGGATACAGATTCTACTGGTGGCCTTTATGAATGTTTGGATATTTTGCAATGCTCACTTGTGTTTAGCTTCAAAAGTGTTAAAGCTAAGTTTTCAAAGTAATTTTAACATAACAGAAACGTACCTGCTAACAGATGACTATGTGCTCTCAAAATTTATACTGAATGCTGATCCACTATGTGATGGTGTTTGAAGGTCAGGGTCACTTTGGGGGTTAATTAGGTTTAGATGAGGCCATGAGAATGGAGGCCACATGAAGGCTTCAGTGGCCTTAAAAGAAACTGAGGAAAACAGACCCTGCCTCAAGGTAAGGCCACGTGACTACATAACTGGGAAAAGGAACTTCACAAGGAGCCCTACCATGGCCAGCACCTCATTGTGACTTCCCGCCTCCAGGACCTCGAGAAATAAATGTTTCCTTTTTAAGTCATTCCATATACAGCATTTCACTATATACTCTATACCCATCTTAACTAAAGAAGATTCAAATTTTACTGATAATTGTACCATAAAAACAAAATCCTCAAACTGATTTCTCATAGCTGTCTTTAACATCTATGGTATAGGTCCAAACCAAAAGTGAACATTAGTTTTTCTACCTGCATGAATTTGGCTTAAGGAACATTTTATTACAGTAACTAAATTATATCACATATTCACCTCAATAGCAATATAATATAAATCTTCCCAAAGGCCATTCTCTACCATCTGTTTACTTATGAGTTATTAAACACCCCCTAGTCATTCACATTCAACATACTGAAGAGTGGGAAAGGCATCCAGAGATAAAAGGTAGATTTTTGAAAATGAATGTATCACAACAGGAGATAAACCTGCTTACTCAAAATGGATGAATTTAGCAAGAATAGCTGATGTTATAAAATCGTTGAACATTATAAAATATATAACAAAAACCACAGTACAAATAAAGATTCTACGACAAGTAAAATAAGGAGCTAAAAGAATATAATTTTCCTATCATAAATGTTTATTAACAGAGGAAAGTCAATGTAGATTTACTTTACAAAGGTATATGGTATCATCAAAATGGTGGAATGAAGCCACTGATTCACTTGTTGCTTGAGCTTAAATGTGCCACCCCGGGTTTCTTCAGTCTCCTCATCCATTAAATGTAACATCAATCTTTTTAACCTCCCCCTTCTCTATGGTCTGAATATTTTCCCCAAAGTTCATATGTTGAAACTTCATTTTCCAGGTGATAGAATTATGAGCTGAGGGGTGATTAGGTCAAGTGACAGAGCTGTCATGGACAGGATTAGGGCCCTTATTAAAGGCTTTGGGGGAGTGGGTTCACCCCTTTGGCCATGTGGGGCAGCATTCATCACCCCCAGAGGATGCAACATTGAGGCACTATCTTAGACTTCCCACTGATTTTATTTTGTACAGCAGCACAGATGGACCAAGACACTCCTCCAAATCTAATATTCTATAATTTTCCATTTCTATTTGTAAAGCAGTGAAAACAAAAGTATTAAGAAAGGGCCAACTCCTCACAATTGGAAATTCTTTATTATTTTTTAAATATTATTTATTTGAAAATCAGACTTACAGGGAGAAAGAGAGAGAGAGAGAAAATCTTCTATCTGCCCCCCCCCAGAGAGCCACAATGGCCAGAGCTGAACCAAGGCCAAAACCAAGCATCAGAAGCCGCATCCTGATCTCCCATGTGAGTGGCAAAAGCCCAAGCACCTGGACCATCTTCCACTGCTTCTCCCAGGATATAAACAGGGAGCTGGATCAGCAGTGGAGCGGCCAGGACACAAATCAGTGCCCACATGGGATTTGAGCATCACAGGCAGTGGATTCATCTGCTCCACCACAGCTGGCCCCACAGCTGGAAATTCTTAAAAGAAATGCTCAATAGACTAATTTCTAATTATTGTGTGTAAATTATGGACTTTCTGAATGTATGGGCAGTCGATAATGTACTTCATACAAGCCCTAAGGAAAGACACATGGTGACTGTAAGTCCATGACTATGGAATATAAATATATATATATATATATATATACTTAAGTGTATATAAATAACCATATAAATAAATATATATAACAGCTGAGAGGTATCCAGCTGCGAAGGGGTGAATCAGTGGAGGTCAGCAACAATCAGAAGGGAGAGCAAACTCAGAGTTCTTCAGAACAAGTTACTCAGTGCACAACACCATGCATTGAAGGTCAGAATACGTAAAAATGCTCAACATTTTACTACCTACAATATTACAGTCACACAGTTTATTATCTGAGGTTTACAATACTGGAATGGAAATTAAGCACGTTATTCTGCAAATGGGAACAAATTCCCCTGAGTGAAATTGTTTTGCTCAATGCTGCTGAATTTTCAGTATTATTTATATTCTGCACAACGTATTAGGATTGAATGAGCCTTGAGAGACAACTTAGTGCAACCTACTCATTTTAAAGGTAATAAAATTTGAGGACATTAAGGTAAAAAGCCATTTGCCTCAGGTCAAAGATGGAACAATAATGTATGGCTCCTCACCTCATCTTTATTTTTGGAAACAAAATTTAATTACAGAAAACCTCAGAGAATACTTTTTTTGTCATATTGATTTCAGCATAATTTATACAATAATATTGTTAACGTAGAAATACTATTTTTGTGTCTTCCTTTTCCAGAGGTAAGTTGGGTTCACAGCCTTTTAATTCATGCTTATAAAATTTTAATTCATCTCTCTATGGCTATACATCCATCAATCAAAAATTGTGTATGTACTCTCACGGATCTATTGGCAAGTTGCTTTTTTCAGTGTTTATTCAACATTATTCTTCAACATATATCTATTTTGACAGATAATCATGGTATATATGTATTTATTCTTTGGTTCCTCCCTCTATCTCATTTTTTTGTCTTCTATTCAATTGATCATTGATTATTACCGCTTTTCCTCCATTTCTTTTCCCCTGGAGCAACTTAGAAACTATATGTTCTAATATATAGTTTAAGCAAGAAAACTGGCAGCAAAATAGTCTAACAAATGCAACATTAGTATCTTTTTTTAAAAGATTTATTTATTTATTTGAAAGTCAGAGTTACACAGAGAGAGGAGAGGCAGAGAGAGAGAGAGGTCTACCATCCGTTGTTTCAATTCCCCAATTGGCTGCAACGGCCAGAGCTGTGCTGATCTGAAGTCAGGAGCTTCTTCCGGGTCTCCCACACAGGTGCAGGGGCCCAAGGACTTGGACCGTCATCCACTGCTTTCCCAGGCCATAGCAGAGATCTGGCTCAGAAGAGGAGCACCTGGGTCTCGAACCGGCACCCATATGCACTTCAGGCCAGGGCGTTAACCCGCTGAGCCACAGAGCCAGCCCCACAACATTAGTATCTTTAGCCTGCTGTAGTGACTAAAACCATCATATGAGTGTACTTTAGTTTTATTTTAAATTTTTAACTGTTGTAAAAACATTTTGGTTCACATTGTTTTAACCATCCACTTCCCTAACAGATTCTTATGTTTATTTTTCAATTCAGTAATTATGTAGATTTAGCCATCATGCTTTCTCAATTTTGTACACATGCTTGTGTCTTGCATTCCATTGTTTAATTTTATATTTATTTTCCTTTGTTGCTTTTTCAAAGTAAAAAACCTGTTATTCAGAGGTATGAA
This sequence comes from Oryctolagus cuniculus, assembly GCF_964237555.1. Classification (NCBI taxonomy): domain Eukaryota; kingdom Metazoa; phylum Chordata; class Mammalia; order Lagomorpha; family Leporidae; genus Oryctolagus; species Oryctolagus cuniculus. The sequence goes on along the minus strand of NC_091436.1, from coordinate 110,778,658 downwards.
AAGTATCAAATATTGGCCGGCGCCGTGGCTCAATAGGCTAATCCTCCACCTTGCGGCGCCGGCACACCGGGTTCTAGTCCCGGTTGGGGCGCCGGATTCTGTCCCGGTTGCCCCTCTTCCAGGCCAGCTCTCTGCTATGGCCAGGGAGTGCAGTGGAGGATGGCCCAGGTGCTTGGGCCCTGCACCCCATGGGAGACCAGGAAAAGCACCTGGCTCCTGGCTCCTGCCAGGATCAGCGCGGTGCGCCGGCTGCAGCGGCGGCCATTGGAGGGTGAACCAACGGCAAAGGAAGACCTTTCTCTCTCTGTCTCTCTCTCTCACTGTCCACTCTGCCTGTCAAAAAAAAAAAAAAAAAAAAAAAAAAAAAAAAAAAAAGTATCAAATATTATTGTTTCCTAGCTTTTGAATGATCAATTTGTCATGGCATTGAACTGAATGGTGATTATTATTTTCTGTGAGTACTTTGAAACTCTTATTCCACTTGTCTTCTTTATGTAGTACTGCTAATCAGAGGTTCATCAATAGGGAACTTGTCAAACTTTTATTTCTTTGTGAATTTTTTTCTTAAAATCATTAAAATCATTTTTTGGGGGGTGGTGTGAGGTTAGCATTGTAAATACAGTAATTTAAGCAGTTCCTTGGATGCCTGCATACTGTATCAGGGAGCCTTTTTGAGTTGTGGCTACTCTGCTTCGTTTCAGCTTTCAGCCAATGTACTTCAGAGACAGCAGATAATGGGACAAATACTTACGGTCCCTGATACCCATGGGAAATACCTGGATGGAGTTCCTGGCTCTTGGCTTTGGCCTATCCTAGTTCTGGCTGTTCTATCCATTTAGGGGAATGAACCAGTAGATGGGAAATGCTCATTTCTGCTATGTCTCTCTTTCTCAAATAAATAAATAAATAAATAAATCTTTTTTTAAAAAGTTCATTTAAAAAGTTTTTTTCTTTGGTGTTATAAAGTATGACAATCATGTCTAAGTCATCCTTTTCAGGTTTTTATTTTTAGCACTCAATGTGTTTTCAATTTTGAAAGAAATGTATATACTACATTTTATATAACACATCTGCCCAATTTTCCTAATTCTCTCCTTGAACATGCATAGGAATTTCTCATTCTTTCATTAGTAATTGCATCTTCATGTCGTGAGGCTAAATTCCTATCATTTCCTCAGGTCTATCTGTAGGCTCATTAATAGTTTCCTCAGTTATATCTGGTCCACATTTTACCCTTCCCATTGAGTTTATTATAATCAATTTATTTTATTCTCAACAATTTATATTTGTATCTTTGGCAAGGCATCTTTTTTTTCCTTTTTATTGTGTTCTCTTGCCTTGTGAATTATATTTCTTTTATTTGACCATTTCAGCCATTCTTACTATAAAGTCTCAGATTCTTCTAGTATTTATGGTTATTTTGCTGTTATTATTCCTGACTACTGAATGATGTTTCTTATTTCCATGTGTGTTTTGTAATATTTAGTTCTTGACTTAGCTCTGGTATGACGAACTTTGTGCTCCTTGAATATATTTGGTACTTTTAATAATTTATTCCTTAGGGTTTTTCTAACATATGTGTACAGTGGAAGAATTTAGGTCATAACATTATTTGTATTATAGGCTTAGAAATATCAGTTTTCCCATTTGTGTCCTCACTCCTAGGCAGGGGTGGATGGACTGCAATTTCCCATTGGTATTTCCTTCATCTATAACTAGATTTAAAAAGGAAGCTCAAGCTCAGTAACTCTTGGGTTCAAGAACTCTGTGATCTTTATTCCAATCTCTAAACAGAATTAAACTATATACTCCAAGGTTTTTTTTTAAGATTTATTTATATAAAGGCAGAGTGGCAGAGAAGGAGGGAGGGAGAGAGAGAGAGTGTGTGTGAGAGAGAGAGAGAGACAGACAGATCTTCTATCTGCTGGTTCACTACACAAATGGTCACAACAGCCAGGTTTGGACCAGACCTAAGCCAGGAGCCAGGAACTCCATCCTGGTCTACCACCTAGGTGGCAGAAGCCCAAGTACTTAGGCCATCTTTGCTGCCTTCCAAGGCACATTAACAGGAAACTAGATCTGAAGCAGAGCAGCTGGGATTCTCTGATATGAGATACCAGCATTGCAGGTGGCTACTGCACTTGCCTTGTCACAAGGCCAGCCCACATTCAAGGCTTTATATATAGGAATAGCTTTATATTCATGAACTTCATCAGTCCATATCCTAACTACTGCTGAAAATTTCCTCTTAACCTATTGCAACTCAAAATTTCATGTTCTCACTTTCTATTTAGTAACTCTGATAACAAGTAGCATTTGTATACGAATAGTCATGGGGGTTACTCCCCAGTCCTATGTCAGCTAATTTCACTATCTTGACCAGAAGCTTCCTATGCATCTTCTAAAATGCTCAGCAATCAGTTTAAATCACCAATAATTTATTTGTCACCTATGTATTTATAGCACTCTGATATAGGGTGTCAACATTAAAAGAGGCAACTTAACACACTGCACTACAATGCCAGCCCCCTCACTCACCCCAGAGTCATTTTCATAGTTACTCTGAGTGTGGAAGGCTGTGCTACTGGCACCTAGCAGCCAGAGGTGATGGAAGCCACAGGATAGTCACACAATAAAGAATTACATAGCCCAGAATGTCACCCAGGAAATGCTGATTTACATTGATGTCATGGACTGTGTTCCCACAACTGCTTCTAAGGAAACAAAAAGTAGGGTTGGTCTGGCTATATTGTGTGGAAACATTCATATATTCAATAAATTTGAAACTTTAAAATCGTATAAATCAGAGCTCTATGAGAAGCACACATAATCTGCCATAACACACTATTTTCCCAACTATATTTGCCAAAATCTGCTCTACTGTCATTTCAAATTCTAAATTACTAATTTTTATGCTTTTTAAAAATTTTCTCTCCCCTACCTACATCCCTGTACTTACTCAAAAGAAAGCTCAGTCAGTTCAAGAAACTTGCCAAGTTTTATTCACTGATACTTCTCACCGACAGAGAATAAAATTTTAACACTTTTTGTATGAAAAAAATGAATGGTCGGAAAAAGTGCACAGATTTCTAGTGATTTAATTAACATCACACAAGTTTAGAAATTAAGAAATTTAGAGGAATGGAGCCTAGGTAGTTATGACCATAATTCATCTTCCTCCAACACGATTTCCTTCCTTTATACTTTTAAATGAAGCTAAACTTTTTTTTTTGCTAAGTAAAATTTATTTATTTATTTTTTAACTTTTATTTAATGAATATAGATTTCCAAAGTACTGCTTATGGACTACATTGGCTTCCCCCACCCCCCGAAGACTTCCCTCCCACCCACAACCCTCCCCTTTCCCGCTCTCTCTCCCCTTCCATTCATATCACGATTCATTTTCAATTTTCTATATATACAGGAGATCAGTTTAGGATATTAAGTAAAGATTTCAACAGTTTGCACCCCATAGAAACACAAAGTGAAATATACTGTTTGAGTACTCGTTATAGCATTAAATCTCAATGTACAGCACATTAAGGACAGAGATCCTACATGAGGAGTAAGTGCACAGTGACTCCTGTTGTTGACTTTATAAATTGACACTCCTGTCTATGGCATCAGTAATCTCCCTATGCTCCAGTCATGAATTTCCAAGACTATGGAAGCCCTCTGAGTTCTCTGACTCTTATCTTATTTAGACAAGGTCATAGTCAAAGTGGAGGTTCTCTCCTCCCTTCAGAGAAAGGTACCTCCTTCTTTGAAGACCTGTTCTTTCCACTGGGATCTCACTCACAGAGATCTTTCATTTAGGAACTTTTTTTTTTTTTCCAGAGTGTCTTGGCTTTTCATGCCTGAAATACTCTCATGGGCTTTTCAGCCAGATTGGAATGCCTTTAGGGCTGATTCTGAGGCCAGAGTGCTGCTTAGGACATCCTCCATTCTATGAGTCTGCTGAGTATCTCGCTTCCCATGTTGGATCACTCTCCCCTTTATTTATTCTATCGGTTAGTATTAGCAGGTACTAGACTTGTTTATGTGATCCCTTTGACTCTTAGTCCTTTCATTATGATCAATTTTGAACTGAAATTGATCCCTTGGACTAGTGAGATGGCATTGGTACATGCCACCTAATGGGATTGAATTGGAATCCCCTGGTATGTTTCTAGCTCTACCATTTGGGGCAAGTCAGCTTGAGCATGTCCCAAATTGTACATCTCTTCCCTCTCTTATTCCCACTCTTATATTTAACAGGGATCACATTTCAGTTAAATTTCAACACTTAAGAATAACTGTGTATTAATTACAGAATTAAACCAGTCGTATTAAGTAGAACAGACAAAAAAATATACTAAGAGGGATAATGTATTAAGTTGTTCATTAACAGTCAGTGCTATGCTGATCAAGTCACCGTTTCTCATAGTGTCCATTTCACTTCAACAGGTTTCCTTTTTGGTGTTCAGTCAGTTGTCACCGATCAGGGAGAACATATGATATTTGTCCCTTTGGGACTGGCTTATTTCACTCAGCATTTTGTTGCAAATGACTGGATTTCATTGTTTTTTACTGCGGTATAGTATTCTAAAGAGTACATATCCCATAATTTCTTTATCCAGTCTACCGTTGATGGGCATTTAGGTTGGTTCCAAGTCTTGGCTATTGTGAATTGTGCTGCAATAAACATTAGGGTGCAGACCGCTTTTTTTTTTTTTTTGCCAATTTAAATTCCTTTGGGTAAATTCCAAGGAGTGGGATGGCTGGGTTGAATGGTAGTGTTATCTTCAGGTTTCTGAGGAATCTCCAGACTGACTTCCATAGTGGCTTGACCAGTTTGCAGTCCCACCAACAGTGGGTTAGTGTCCCTTTTTCCCCACATCCTCGCCAGCATCTGTTGTTGGTAGATTTCTGCATGTGAGCCATTCTAACTGGGGTGAGGTGAAACCTCATTGTGGTTTTGATTTGCATTTCCCTGATTGCTAGTGATCTTGAACATTTTTTCATGTGTCTGTTGGCCATTTGGATTTCCTCTTTTGAAAAATGTCTATTGAGGTCCTTGGCCCATCTCTTAAGTGGGTCGTTTGTTTTGATGTTCTGGAGTTTCTTGATCTCTTTGTAGATTCTGGTTATTAACCCTTTATCTGTTGCATAGTTTGCAAATATTTTTTCCCATTCTGTCGGTTGTCTCTTCACTCTCCTGACTGTTTCTTTTGCAGTACAGAAACTTCTCAATTTGATGCAATCCCAATAGTTGATTTTGACTTTGACTGCCTGTGCCTCCCGGGTCTTTTCCAGAAACTCTTTGCCTGTGCCAATATCTTGCAGGGTTCCTCCAATGTTCTCTAATAACTTGATGGTGTCAGGTCGTAGATTTAGGTCTTTAATCCATGTTGAGTGGATTTTTGTGTAAGGTTTAAGGTAGGGGTCTTGCTTCATGCTTCTGCACGTGGAAATCCAGTTTTCCCAGCACCATTTATTGAATAGACTGTCCTTGCTCCGGGAATTGGTTTTAGATCCTTGATCAAATATAAGTTGGCTGTAGATATTTGGATTGATTTCTGGTGTTTCAATTCTGTTCCATTGGTCTATCCATCTGTTTCTGTACCAGTACCATGCTGTTTTGATTACAACTGCCCTGTAGTATGTCCTGAAGTCTGGTATTGTGATGCCTCCGGCTTTGTTTTTGTTGTACAAGATTGCTTTAGCTATTCGAGGTCTCTTGTGCCTCCATATGAATTTCAGCATCATTTTTTCTAGATCTGAGAAGAAGGTCTTTGGAATCCTGATTGGAATTGCATTGAATCTATAAATTGCTTTTGGGAGAATGGACATTTTGATGATATTGATTCTTCCAATCCATGAGCATGGAAGATTTTTCCTTTTTTTGGTAGCCTCTTTTATTTCTTTCTTTAAGATTTTGTAATTCTCATTGTAGAGATCTTTAACGTCCTTAGTTAAGTTTATTCCAAGGTATTCAATTGTTTTTTTTAGCTATTGTGAATGGTATTGATCTTAGAAGTTCTTCCTCAGCCGTGGCATTGCCTGTGTATACAAAGGCTGTTGATTTTTGTGCATTGATTTTATATCCTGCCACTTTGCCAAACTCCTCTATGAGTTCTAATAGTCTCTTAGTAGAGTTATTTGGATCCTCTAAGTAAAGAATCATATCGTCTGCAAAGAGGGATAGTTTGACTTCTTCCTTCTCAATTTGTATTCCTTTAATTTCTTTTCTTGTCTAATGGCTCTGGCTAAAACTTCCAGAACTATGTTCAATAGCAGTGGTGAGAGTGGGCATTCCTGTCTGGTGCCAGATCTCAGTGGAAATGCTTCCAACTTTTCCCCATTCAATAGGATGCTGGCCGTGGGTTTTTCATAAATTGCTTTGATTATATTGAGGAATGTTACTTCTATACCCAATTTGCTTAGAGTTTCATCATGAAAGGCTGTTGAATTTTATCGAATGCTTTCTCTGCATCTATTGAGATAATCATATGGTTTTTCTTCTGCAGTCTGTTAATGTGGTGAATCACATTGATTGATTTGCAAATGTTGAACCATCCCAGCATACCAGGGATAAATCCCACTTGGTCTGGGTGTATGATTTTTCTGGTGTGTTGTTGTATTCTATTGGTGAAAATTTTATTGATGATTTTTGCATCTATGTTCATCAGGGATATTGGTCTATAATTTTCTTTCAGTGCTGCATCTTTCTCTGGCTTAGGGATTAAGGTGATGCTGGCTTCATAGAAAGAATTTGGGAGGATTCCATCTTTTTCGATTGTTCTGAATAGTTTGAGAAGAAATGGAATTAGTTCTTCTTTAAATGTCTGGTAGAATTCAGCAGTGAATCCATCTGGTCCTGGGCTTTTCTTTGTTGGGAGGGCCTTTATTACTGTATCAATTCCTGTTTCAGTTATGGGTCTATTTAGGTTTTCTATGTCTTCATGGTTCAATTTAGGTATATTGCATGTGTCCAGGAATCTATCCATTTCTGATAGATTTTCCTGTTTGCTGACATACAAGTCCTTGTAGTAATTTCTGATGATTCTTTTTATTTCTGTGGTGTCTGTTGTTATGTTTCCTTTTTCATCTCTGATTTTATTGATTTGGGTCTTTTCTTTTTTTAGTTAGTTGGGCCAATGGGGTGTCAATTTTGTTTATTTTTTCAAAAAACCAGCTCTTCGCTTGGCTGATTTTTTGTAATGTTTTTTTTTTTTTTTTGATTCAATCCTGTTAATTTCTTCTCTGATTTTAATTATTTCTCTTCTCCTACTAGATTTAAGTCTGGTTTGCTGCAGTTTTTCTAGGTCCTTGTATGCGCTGAAAGCTCATTTATTTGGTACCTTTCCAATTTCTTGATATAGGCACCTATTGCTATAAACTTGCCTCTCAATACTGCTTTTGCCATATCCCATAAGTTTTGATATGTTGTGTTGTTATCCTCATTTACTTCCAGAAAGTTTCTGATTTCTCTTTTGATTTCTTGAATGACCCAGTGTTCATTCAGGAGCATGTTGTGCAGTCTCCATGTGTTTGCGTATGCTCTAGGGATTCCTGAGTTGCTAATTTCCAGCTTCATTCCTTTATGGTCTGAGAAGCTGCATGGTATGATTCTAATTCTTTTAAATTTGCTGAGACTTGCTTTATGGCCTAGTATGTGATCAATCCTAGAGAAGGTTTCATGCACTGCTGAGAAGAATGTAAAGTCTTTAGATGTAGGACTGAAAGTTCTGTAGATATCTGTTAGATTCATTTGGGCAATAGTGTCGATTAAATTTGCTGTTTCCTTGTTGATCTTCTGTCCAGATGATCTGTCTATTTCTGAGAGTGGAGTATTGAAGTCCCCCAGTACTATTGTATTGGAATCTAAGTCTCCCTTTAAGTCCCCTAACATATCTTTTAAATAGACCGGTGCCCTGTAATTAGGTGCATATACATTTATAATAGGTATATCTTCCTTTTGAATTGAAACTTTAATCATTATATAGTGCCCCTCTTTGTCTCTCTTAATAGTTTTAGTATTAAAGTTAAACTTTAAATTCCAAGAACAGACTTCCAGAATCATTGTGCTGGAATACCATTATGTTGATTATAAAAGTCCAAGAAGAAATCATAGCATACACTAGTTCATTAGAGATGGGAAGGAAGACAAAAGTATTTAAAGCCTACAAACCTGCAAAATAATAGGCTTCCTATCAATTAAGAAGTTTTCTAGCATAGATTGAACAGATATAAATCTGAAAATCTGATTACTGAAACGTTCCACAATCCAAAGTTTTGAATGCCAAAAATGGAAAATTCCATAAATTATATCTTGTGACATGTGAGATTCAAATCACAGGAACATAAAATAAACTACACAAAATTATATTCAGGCTATATATATCAGGTATATCTAAACATAAATGAGTCTTTTGTCTCAACTTGGATCCCTTTCCAAACATATCTCATTACACTTATACAGAGTTTTTTTTAAAATACAAAACAATTTGAAATCCAAAACATTTCCTGCTTCAAGTTTTTCCACATAAGGGATATTCAACCTGTACTTTTCCAAGAAGAAAAATTATCACAGAATGTTTTATTCCTAAGATATTCAACTCAGAATAAGATCTAACATTTTGCTAATTTCTCTTTATCCATATTTTGAATCATAAATGATGCAGTTGATGATGATGATGTTAACTCAATCAACAAACAGAAAATTACAAATTTACATTATTGCAAAGAAAAACTGATACTCACATATTCAAATTTATAAGCCTTTAGGGTAAATAATATTTACTTCATTTTTTTCAAATATGAAGAGAACTATTACTTAAAATATTTTCAATAGACCAACAAAATATCTAATATTAGATACATAAGAATTATAGCACAAAGTTCTTTTATAATGTTATAGTAATAAATAAATGTTCCAAAAAGTGACTGAATTGCCCATAGTTAGACAAAACTACTTAGAACAATGTAAACAATACAAATGTACTGTGGAGGACCTGTCTTGTCAAAGTTTGCTACCATATATTGTTTTATTATTTTAGATAACTCTTCAATACACATATGTTTCCTGAAATAAAATAGTATTTTCTTATTTCTAAGATCACGTGTTAAATTCTACATGAGCTTAATATTTCACAAAGAAATAATTTTGTCCTGATATATATTATACTAAAAATGTTCTAAGCAAAGGCAGAGTGTTTTATCTATTCTCTAATTTTAGAAGCTTCTCCATTCTTATAAGCTTCATTGACACTTTATGAAAAGATACAGAAACATACTTGAAACACATCTATATTCTTGAATGAATTTAATATCAAAGTGTACATAGATCATATGCAAACACATGGAGACTGAACAAAATGTTTCTGACAGTGGGTCATAGAAGAAATCAAAAGACAAAACAAAAAAATTCTGGCAATGAATGAAAATGACAATATATCATATCAAAACTTATGGGATAGAGCAAAAGCAGTGTTAAGAGGGAAGTTTATACCAATTGGTGCCTACATGAAGAAATTGGAAAGGTACCAAATAAAAAAGCTATCACTGCATCTCAAAGATCTAGAAAAATAACAACAAACCAAATATAAATTTAGTACAAGTAAAGAAATAATCAAAATTAAATAATAAACAAAATTAAAACCAAACAAAATAAAAAAGATCAGTGAAATGAAGAGCTGTTTTTTTGAAAAAATAAACAAAATTGATACACCATTATTCAAACTAATAAAAAAAGAGGAAGAAAACCCAAATCAATAAAATCAGAGACGAAAAGGGAAATATAACAACAGATAACACAGAAGTAATAAGATTCATCAGGAATTAGTATAAAGTGCTGTTTGCCAACAAATTGGAAAACCTAGAAGAAAAGGATAGATTTCTGGACACATACAATCCAACAAAATTGAGTCATGAAGATATAGAAAACCTAAACAGATATTAAAAAAAAGACAGAGACTGAATCAGTAATAAACACTCTTCCAACAAAGAAAAGTCCAGGACTGGACGAACTTACTGCTGAATTCTACCGCACATTTAAAGAACTAATTCCAATTCTTCTCAAGCTATTCAAAACAATTGAAGGGGAAGGAATCCTCCCAAATTCCTTCAATGTAGCCTGCATCACCTCAATTTCTAAGCCATAAAATGATACAACAGTGAAAGAGAACTATAAACCAATATCCCTGATAAACATAGATGCAAAGATCCTCAATAAAATGCTAGATAATCAAATCCAACAACACATCAGAAAGATCATTCACCCTGAGTGAGTAGAATTTATCCCTGGTATGCAGGGATGGTTCAACATTTGCAAATCAATCAATTTGATACATCACATTAACAAACTGAAAAAAAAGAACCATATGATTTTCTCAATAGATGCAGAGAAAACATTTGATAAAATACCACATGTTTTTATGATGAAAATCTTAAGCAAACTGGGTATAGAAAGAACTTTCCTCAACACAATCAAGGCAATTTATGACAAACCCACAGTATGCATATTACTGAATGGGGAAAAGCTGGAAACATTCCACCTAAGATCCAGAACCAGACAAGAATGCCCATTCTCACCCCTGCTATTCAATATAGTTCTGGAAGTTTTAGCCAAAGCCCCATTAGGCACAAAAAAGAAATTAAAGGACACAAACTGGGAAGGAGGAACTCAAACTATCCATACTAGCAGATGACATGATTCTATATATATATTATAGAGAGAGGATCGAAGACTCCATTGAGACACTATTGTAACTCATAAAAGAGTTTGATAAAGTAGCAGAATATAAAATTCACACACACACAAAAATCAATTGCCTTTGTATACACAGACAATGTGATGACAATGTGATGAGAAAGAACTTTTAAGATCAGTCCCATTTATAATAGCTCCATAAAGAATTAAATACCTTGAAATGAATATAACCAAGGATGTCAAAGATCTCTATGATGAAAGTTACAAAACAATAAAGAAAGAAAACAAATTAGAAAATGGAAAAAATCTTCCATGTTCATGGATTGGAAGAATCAATATAATCAAAATGTCCAGACTACCAAAACTAATGTACAGATTCAATGTGATCTCAATCAAAATACCAATGACATTCTTCACAGGTCTAGAAAAAATGATGCTAAAATTTATATGGAAACACAGGAAACAGCAAATAGCTAAAACAATCTTATACAACAAAAACAAAGCTGAAGGTACCAAAATATCAGATTTAAAGACAAAATATATCACAGTTATAATCAAAATAGCCTAGTACTGGCACAAAAACAAATGTCTAGACCAATGAGACAGAATGAAAACTCCGGAAATCAATCCACATATCTACAAGCAACTTATCTTTGACAAGGAACTAAAATCAAAATCCCTGGAGCAAGGACTGTATCTTTACAAATTATGCTGGGAAAACTGGATTTCCATGGGCACAAGTATGAGACTAGACCCCTACTTTACACCTTTCCCAAAAATTAAAATGAGATTACATCAAACTGAGAAGCTTCTGCATTGCAAAAAACACTCAGCAAAGAGGCAACTGACAGAATGAAAGAAAATATTTGCAAACTGCACAACAGATTAAAGGTTGACATTCAGAATCTATAATCAGTTCAAGAAATTCAACAATAACAAAACAACTAATCTAGTTAAGAAATGTACAAAGAACCTGAACAGACATTTTTCAAGAGATTAAATTCAAATGGCCAACAGACACTTGAAAAAATGCTCAGGATCACTAGTTATCAGAGGAATGCAAATCGAAACCACAACGAGGTTTCATCTCACTCTAGTTGGACTGGATCTCATACAGAAGTCAACAAATAACAAATGCTGGCAAGGATGTGGGGAAATTGCACCCTGATCTACTGTTGGTGGGAATATAAACTGATGTAGTATGGAGATACCTCACAAATCTGAATATAGACCTACTATATGCTCCAGCCATCACACTCCTAGGAATTTACCCAAATCAAAAGAAGTCAGCATATGAAAGAGTTATCTGTACCTCCATGTTCATTGCAGCACAATTCACAATGGCTAAGATATTGAATCAACTCAGTTGTCCATCAATTATTGACTTTATAAAGAAATTATGGTATATATACACTATGGAGTACTACTTATCTATTAAAATAAAAAAGAAATCCTGTCTTTTGAAAGAAGATGGATGCAGCTGGAAACCATTATACTTAATGAAATAAGCCTGTCACAAAAAGACAGATTCCCCAATCTGAGGTAACGACTGAGAACCTAAAATGTAATGTATTGGAGTGAACTGGAGATTTTGAGATTTCATGATTTTTTACAGTGCTTGTCTCTTCTGTTGTGGAACAGTTTTCTTTTCTTCATACTATTTGTTGAACTCTTTTACTTGCTGTAGGGTTAACTTTACTATCATTAAGTAAATTGAAAATAGATCTTAAAAATTAAGAATGAGAATGGGAGAGGAAGGAGAAAGAATCATTGAAACAGGGGTGGGAAGAAGGCTGGGTACAAAGTATCATTATATTCCTAAATCTGTAAACATGCAATACATGAAACTTGTATAACTTGAATAAAATTTAAAACAGAAAAAAAATGAATGTTAAGAGTTATTTATTTAAACACAATTACATTTCTTTGTAACATGTTCTCGTATTTGATCTGGATATCATATCCATTGATTTAACAATTAAACATCTTTTCTTGATTTTAATTTTTTCCATATAAAACTAGCACAAATAATAATACCTAGATTTGTTAGATATAAACAAAAATAGTTGGGTTATCAATGATAAACCATGAAAAATGACATAAAATATAATTCCTAGAATAGGGGCAACAACACAGGAAATCTTTATGACTCATTAATGACAAACACTGATTCCTACAAAAATGATTTCCCACTTACAAAAAGCACAAAAATTACACACAGAATATCACAGAACATAAAATATAAGTCATACATATGCTGTATGTATGTTTGTGCATTCATATGCATTGAAAATCAGAGGAGAGATGATACAAGCTTCATCTCTTTGATACACATGTGTGTTACTTTCTACACAGGTATGTGCACATAAATTGGGTAGGTGTAAGATGTCATTCAGTATTATGGTTGGTGGTGAAGTAAGCCTGCGATTATAGAGTGGATTGAAATTATGTCTTTGGGGAAAATAAAAAGAAAGGATAGAAAGAAGAGGATTGAGGGAGGGAGTAGGTGAGGGAAAGAAATATGGTTATCTACCAGAATTGTACCTATGAAATGCATGAAATCTGTTCCTTTTTTAAAAAAAATAAGATTTACTTATTTATTTGAAAGGCAGAGCTACAGAGTGGTAGAGGCAACGGATAGCTTCCATCTGCTACTTCACTCCCCAGATAGCGTCAAACAGCCAGAGCTAGGCCTATTCGAAGCTAGGAGCTTGGAGCTTCTTCAAGGTCTCCCACACAGGTGCAGGGGCCCAAGCACTTGACACATCTTCCACTGATTTCCCAGGCCATAGCAGAGAGCTGGATCAGAAGTGGAGTAGCCAGGACTTGACCCAGTGCCCATATGGGTTGCTGGTTCTACAGGTAGCGGCTATACCCACTAAGCCACAGAAACAGCCCTGTGTTCTCTATATTAATATTAATAAAAATTTTAAAGAAAATACCATCCAGAAAACTACTTATAGATCACAGATGCTTTCTACCACATTTTTAACAACTGAACATTATCAACATATTTATGTAGTACCTCTGTGATTCTCTCCTGACTTAGCTCCACACTGATGCCCACAAAATTAATCACTCAAGTTAGATTCCTTTGTCAATATCATAATGAAAGGGTATCACATATAAAGATGCACTGAAACCACCTCTTTGAAAATTACCTCTTCCCTCTCACCTTTCAAGGCTTAGGTTAAAAACAGTAAAGAGAAAAACATCTTCTTGAAACCTGAGTGATTTAAGTCTGAGATCTTCCAGGCTGTTGTCCAACTTGACACTAGACCTATGTGTTCTTTCTCAATTGATTTCAAATATTGCAGACGTACATATTAGAGTCAAGCCTATTCTAAGATACTTCTAACCTAAATCTTTTTAAGTTAAAGACAAAAAGTACTGTGCCAGCCAAAACTTAGCAAGAATAAAATATTCCATTGATGGGTCATGTGAAAATATTATAATAAACAGGCTATTTGGAAAACTGTGGGGCAAAAAGGCAAGGCTTTTGATCATCTCCAGTGTGAGGTTATGAGGGAAGGAAAAGCCATTGGATCGCTGAAAGCATAGAGGAAGGACCCTCAAGCGCAGTTTAGTCCTAGGATGTTGTAGGTACTGATAGAGACAGCTCTTCTGAAGCAAGGATACCTGGATGAAATATAAACATCTCTCCTCTCCTCCTCCCTCTCTCTCTCTCTCTATCCCTATCTCTCTCTCTCTCCTCTTTCCAACCTCTGTACTCCTGATCTTGCTATCCAGTCACCAAAACCATGCATTCCACCTACCACAGGGTAGGAAGTGGGGGAGTGCAAGACTCATGGGTAAGCTTTCCTGATCTTATGATAAAGAGAAAAAAAACACAGGAAAATGGAAGAAAATGTCTGAGCAAATGGATAAAACCCAACATATTTTAAAATTGTATTTTTATTTTCACTCTAGAATCATATATTAAACCAGATTAAAGGGATAAAAAGTTAGAGATTTGAGAAAGCTTCTATCTTAACCTGTATGTCAGTTTTGTCTTTTACATTTTATCCACTGATTTGAGACAACTGGCAATCGTCCATTTCCTACCGTTAACCACTATCTACTGCACGATACATGCATAATGGAAGTAGGTGCTTATTAGTGAGTTAATGTGAATTGCAGAAAGAAAATCTCAAGACAGCTCCCAAATATAATTTGAAAAGATTGTAAAAGGTGATCCAATTTCACTATTAGATACCACCCCCTGAGCCAAGGCATGGGCACTGACATTAATTTTGCTAGATCCCGTTTCTGCATAGTTGCTCCTCCCAGCCTCCAGATGAAAAGCCCACTAAGTATTTGTTGAATTGAATTTTGTAGATGAGACAGAATGTTTAGTAATGAAGAGATGAGTTCTTTGATGAAGGCGCACCAAATGGGAGAGGAAAGGGTAAGGGAAAATGTACCATCTGGCTTTGCAGCAAAGCATCCCAGGCAGAGGAATTAAAAATTATGCCCTAGAACACTGTGGATCATGTCTCAACTAGTGGGTCACAAAATCTGAGGCTTTTTCAAATATTTTAAAGAAATGAAAGGGGAGAAGAATTTTTAAATACAAGAGTATAGTGAATCACAACACGAAAGCATATCACAATATGGCTCTCAGGTAAAAATTTTGAAAACTACTGACACATGGCAGCTAGTCAAACACCATATTGAGCTCAATTGGACACAAAAACTAGAGGCACAGAGCTGGTATCGTGGTGTAGCAGGTTAAGCCACTGCTTGTGAGCCAGCATCCTACACCAGAGTGCTCCAGCTGCTTTGCCTCTGATCCAGCTCTCTGCTAACACACCTAGGAAGGCAGCCAACGATGGCCCAAGGGCTTGGGCCCTTAACACCATGTGGGAGGCCAGAAAGGAGTTCCCAGCTCCTTCCTTTGACCTGTCCTGACTTGGTTGTTGCAAACCTTTGGAGAATGAGCCAGTGGTTAAAAGATCTTTCTCCATCTCTCCCTCTGCCACTCTGCATTTTAAACAAATAAATCTTTAAAAAAGAAGAAAAAGAAAAAAAGAAAAACAGAGGCATGACAAAAGAGGCAGAACACAAAATGAAACAAAACAGAGGACTGGCAAACCAAGAGAAAGTGGGGTTCAAGATGGCTGCAGAAAGAATATCACTGTCTTTACAGTCTATTAGGGTAAAGCACTTGGCTAATTCACTTAACACAACATTTGATGCAACTGGAAACCCTGAAAAGCATTATGCTTCGTGAAATAAGCCAGTCCCAAAAAGACAAATACCATAGGTACTCCTTGATATGTGGTAGCTAACAGAGTACCTACAAGGTAATCTATAGAAGTGAAATCGACACTTTGAATGTGATGCTTTTGAACAGTGTTTTTTAATTTCTTTGTCATACTATTTGTTTAACTGTTAGAGTAGGGTTAAACTTATGAGTATCAAGTTAACTGAAAATAGATATTTGTAAAACATAAGAATGGGAATAGAAGAAGGAAGAGGAAGAAGTGTAGGGGTACTATGTTCCTAAATTTGCATATATGAAATGCATGAAGTTTGCATACCTTAAATAAAAGGTTTTTAGGTAAAAAGAAAATACAACATTTGAGAAACCAAAGCCTATGAAGGGGGATATTTTGGTTAAATTTTAAACTGCAAAGATTTTTAGAAAGAAGCTACTATTCTGGGTAGCCAGATTCCTGTAAGAAATGTAAATTTTATAACATTCAAGCAACTACCACAACATTTGTACAGACAAGTGATTATACATGTGGCTAAGGCAATGACCATTGTTTCTTTACTCCCATTTATTTCAATATGTGTTCATTATTTATCTGATTGATTTTTATAACTGTTTGTGTAACCCCTAATGATTAAATTGAAATGGATAATTGAATTATCTTTTTTAGATGAATCAACGTTTTATATATATACATACACACACACACACACACACACGTTATACACAAACATACATTTGCCATTAATTGTCATTTCTTTAAGTTACAAAATGGTGTCCTGGTAATTCAAGAATGAAAGGAATGTGTCTGATATATGCAACGGTCTCCACATCTCTGTTACCTAAACTTTCTGCCACACAATTTCCTATTTTTATAGAAAAGAGATTCTTATCCTTGTTATAAAGTGTTATTGGTGATAAGAAGCTTACATCTTACATCTTCCAGGTTCTTAAAAATCAGTGACTTTGGTGGTGGTTTTGATGGTGGTGGTATGAATATTCATTGTATTATTACATCATAGTAATTTATATATCTATAGTTCTTGTGTTATATCTTACATATTTTTTAAGTATAGACAAACAGAATGACCTTTCCCTATAAAGGGATACAGTCTCAAATATGAAAGTTGAAAATGTGATTTTTCATATGAAATTCAAAATGAGTCTGATATGAACCCATATGGCATATTTCACAATTACTCATACATATATTCTATGCATATTCTATCACTTGAATGTCATTCATTCCTGTTTACTAATATATATTATCACTTAAGTTGTAACACTTTTTTAAAAAAGTTATTTTATTTGAGAAATACAGATAGGCACACACTAACCAAGAGAGAGGGAGAGAGAGAGAGAAAGAGAGAAACATTCCCATCTGCTAGTTCACTCCCCAAATACTTAACAATGGCTTGAGCTAAATCTGAGAACTCATTGCAGGTCTCCCACAAGGTTTATAGAAACCCTGTTACTTGAGCCATCATCTACTGACTTCAAGGATGTGCATTAGTAGGAAGTGAGAATCAACAGAGGCAGGGAGCAAACCTAGCACTCTGATATGAGAAGTAGCTATCCTAACTGGCAGCTTACTTGCTTGACCAAACAGCCATCCTTGATATGGTCTATTTTTGTTTTGTTGTTCAAAAATCTCTCCTCCTTCTTGTGTATTGGTTATGTCTTTTTAAATGGTTTTATTTATATATTTACAGAAAAGATAGATCATTCTTAAGATCAAAATGTTAAAAGAAAAATGTTCTCCCAACAATTTATTTATATTCCCAAGTATAATTTTTTTGCGAGTTTAAATATATGTTCCCAGAGGCAAAAACACCCATAAACTGTCTCATCTTCCATTATCTTACCTCACATTTTAAACTTGAAATTGAAAACATTAGTTCATTTTTTAAGTGAGATATTTTTCTTCTGTTAGCGTAGAGTTTACTGTCATAATATTCAAAAACCAAAGTGTGGCATTGTATTACACCTGAAAGCTGATAGTTTTTATTTCTTTCAAAAAAAGTCCAATAAAAGAATCAACAGGAAGGTGAGTGAATGAACTACTGAAAATCCCTGTATGTTGGGGAATGGCTGTCTTTGGCAAGCTTATCAGGTGACAGCTGATATACTGTTGGAGAAAAAGACTCTGTGTGAAAATGCTATTTTGTTGCATCTTAATTCTCTTTCCTTGGATACAGTACAGCATCAAGACTTGAATAGCTTGCTATTTAACAGTAAGTGCTGATGTTGAAAATTCAATATATTACTTTGGTGTAAATGATCGTATAGTAATCACTACTGATATCACCAATTTCCTTCTGAAACAGATGCTAGGAAATGAATTTTCTGAATTAAGATAGTAGAGTGTTGAAATGTTCACTAAAAGTTAACATTCCAGATGTTCCAAGACACTTTTAATTTCAGGCTTTTTTCCCATACAGCAAGAGATACCTTCTGTTTCCTCAATCAATGATGTTGATGTGATTTGGGGTTCTGTGTTAATATACTTCGCATTGAGTGCGATGAAAATGTATATTTTATGTAATTCTTTTTTGTGATATATTTATTTCTACTATTTTTGTCCTCCCTGGAATAAAATTATTTTTCTTGACAAGCCTTAGAATGTATAAGACAAGGTATTCCCTAAGGATGTTAAGTGGTATTTCTTTAAAGCTGATTTTCTTTGAGGTGATGCCAAGTCTCAAATCAGAGAAAAGAAAGAATGTGAGTTCCATTGCCACTTTGTATGACTAATACTTTGTTCATTCATACATAACAAGCTTTTATATGCCATGAATTCATATTGATTATAGTGATGTTTATAGGAGTGAAAGTATGAATAACTTCATTTTCAGGATTAGGAAATATTTACAGGGCACCATAAATTTTAGGTGATTGAGGTAACATGTATCACACAAGTACCTCTTTGGCATACATAACTGCTAAGAAGTAAGTTGTCCACTTCTTTTGGGTGTTTCCCAGACGAGACTGAGGCATGATGTGGCATGGAGACTGCTTGTAAATTTCATGTTATCTGTGATATGTTCTATTACTCTTTTCTCTAAAAGCAGTAAACAGCGGGCATCACTCAAAAATGGGCAAAAATGAGTAAAAGAAGATCTTTGCTCTGTATCAGTGAACCTGAATTAGGAGCAGTTTTATCATAACAAGACACATGGCATAGACAAGGTGTCTCTGCTGCTCTAAAGAGTCTGACTTGAAATTGACAAATGGTACCATATGTAAATGGAATAAATTCTCTTTGGTGAAAAGATCCTTCAATGACTTTAAAGTAGCTCCCAAATATATTGGGAATGACAGAATGACTGGACAATTTAGTTATCAATCTCTCAATAAATTCTACTTGTGGGGAGCAACTCGGACTAGACTAAGTTACTGGAATTAAGACTTATTCTATGCATCTGCTCTCCCACAATATGGCGTTGGGAGAGGAGTAAACAGCTTCTACACAGCTGCCTCCAGTTCAACCAATAAACTGCAGGAGCTGCTCCTGATTGGAGGAGAGCAGTGTACTCGGCGTGTGGGTAGCAGAGTTGGGATTGGTGGAAGAGGACTATAAAGGAGGAGAGAGACAACATGCACCAGGAACATCTGGATAACATCTGAGCAGCCCCCCGAGAGAGCCGGCCAGCGGTGTGCCGCTCCCCCGCGCAAGTGGGGAAAGTGGCTAGGGGGAACCGCCCCTCCACGGAGGTGGAAGGGACAGTAGCCAACCCGGGAAGGACCAGCAGCAAACCCGGGGAGGGCCGAGCAGACAAAAGAACAGCGCAGGGTCCTGTGTCGTTCCTCCACGAAGAGGGGGAGCGACACTACTCGCTTTGCAAAACATTATATTTTAATTTTTAAAAACTAACCTTTTGTTTCCTGTACTGTATTGCCCTCAAACTATTTTAATTTGGTTGCTAACTTTTTTATCCATAGAATTCCATAAGAAGATGCTTGAACATTTACCTCTTTGTGGTCAAGAATGTATACAACATCCTGCCATACTAATACATTTGGATTGCTCACTCCTCCACTTCCCTTAAATGCATCAGCCTGACAGTAAAGAAACTTCAAGCCATTCAGAGCTAGGATTAGAAAAATCAGTAGACAGTATAAATTACTCAACGCTTTCATAGGAAGCACCAATCTTAGGTTAGTGGCCAAAAAGTGGCCTTGACAGAGCTATTTACAGGCATGTTGAAAATGCACAATTGAACCTGAAGTGAATAAAAGGTGTTTACCATATCAGTGTCACCATGAAGAATCCCTCACTCCCTTCTTTAGATTTTTTTTCTTGTTGCATGCTGTCAGAGAAGTTCAAAAAGCACATTAGAGAAGCTTTGTAATTATAGTTTTTGCAGTTCAAATAACCTCACTAAAGTGAAATAGACATTATCTGCACAATCAAAGACAACCACTCCTTATACCGAGAGCTAAATTGTCAACCAGGATTCTGTAATGATGTCCAGACACATTGCACTGGAGAATAATGGTATAAGTTCCATTAGTGCCACTGTACATATTTGATGATTATCATTGCTAAGATTCCCAACACACTTTCTATGTTATTTCATTCCATGTCCTTTACAACTAAGCATAAGAACACATGTCAGAACATTGTTCCATTTTTCACTTCTGAGTGAAGATTTTAAAGTAATTATTTTAAAAGATGAATTAGGAGAGATTTTGGTTAAAAAAGTCTATAGGAAAGGTAACTTTGGAGGTTCAAGATCAGAAGCATCACAATTAGGATGACAGGGATTTGGACAATGACTTTGGTGTCAGCATATAACTGACTCATGCTGATGACTGGGATAACAAAACATTTTTGGGTATTCTAAGTAATCATGTTTCTATAATTTTGCCATGATAATCATTCATATATATATATATATATATGTGTGTGTGTGTGTCTAGGATTTTAAAAGCATTTTCATATATATTAGGTAAATGGAAATTCACCTTGACCCAGCAGCAAAGGGTAGAGCACATCGTATTGTGTTTCCTGCTGCTATAAAAACACCAGAGACCACATTATTCATTTATTTATTTATTTTAACTTTTATTTAATGAATATAAATTTCCAAAGTACAACTTTTGGATTACAGTGGCTTTTTCCCCCCATAACGCCCTTCCCACACGCAACCATCCCATCCCCCACTCCTCCCAACCCATTCACATCAAGATTCATTTTCAATTATCTTTATATACAGAAGATCAACTTGATATATACTAAGTAAAGATTTCAACAGTTTGCACCCACACAGAAACACAAAGTGTAAAGGTACTGTTAGAGTACTAGTTATAACGTTAATTCACAAAGTATAACACATTAAGGACAGAGATCCTACATGGGGAGTAAGCGCACAGTGACTCCTGTTGTTGACTTAACAAATTGACACTCTTGTTTATGGCATCAGTAATCTCCCTAGGCTCTTGTCATGAGTTGCCAAGGCTATGGAAGCCTTTTGAGTTCGCCGACTTTGATCTTATTTAGACAAGGTCATAGTCAAAGTGGAAGTTCTTTCTTCCCTTCAGAGAAAGGCACCTCCTTCTTTGATGGCTCATCTTTCTGCTGGGATCTCACTCACAGAGATCTTTCATTTAGGTCATTTTTTTCCCAGTGTGTCTTGGCTTTCCATGCCTAAAATTCTCTCATGGGCTTTTTAGCTGGATCCGAATGCCTTAAAAGCTGATTCTGAGGCCAGAATGCTGTTTAGGACATCTGCCATTCTGTGAGTCTGCTGACCACATAATTTATTAAGAACAGAAATGCAGTGGGCCAGTATCATGGCACAGTGTATTAAACACTGCCTGTGATTCCAGAATCCAAAAGGAGCAGCAGTTTGTGTTCCAAATTCTCCCCTTCCCATTCAGCTCCCTTCCAATGCACCTGGGAAAGCAGCAGCAGATGGCACAGGTTTGGGGACCTTGCCATCTGAGTGGGAGACACAGATGAAGTTCCGGGCTCCTGGCTTCAGTCTGGCCCAGTCCTGGTAGCCATATGGGAAGTGAACCAACAGTTAGAAGATTTTCTCTCTTTCTCTGTACTTCTGCCTTTCAAATACATAAAATAACTCTTTGTTTAAAAAAAAAAAAGAATAGAAGCTTTTTTGCTCATCAGTCTGGAGGTGTGAAAATTCAAGTGCAGGGTGCTGGCTTCTCCTCAGCATCTGGCGAAGACCTTCTTGTTGAATCACAGTGTGGCAGAGGCCACCAGAAAGTGCGGCAGAGCGAGCCTCCCAGTTCAGGTCTCTCTTCTTCTTCTTACAAAGCCCATGAGACCATTGCATTGGCTCCAGTCTCGTGACCACATCTAATCCTAGTCATTTCCCAATGGCCCTGCCTCCACATGTCACTAACATGTGAACCTGGGGATGAGATTCCCAACACACGAACTTCACGGGAACACATTTGAAACATAGCAGGAAACTACTATTATTTCCTCTTTAACTAATGAAGACACTGTGGCTTAACTAATAGCATCTTGGACCCTATTTATGAGAGTACTTCAAAGATTCATGAAAAGTAGATATAAAAGATGCATTTATTTTGGTACAATAATTTTCAAAAATACATGAGAAATGCAAATTTTGAAAAAAGCTACATGGATTCTGGAAATATTTTACACCAAATTAAACTTAGCTATTATTTTTCTACAAACTTTTTGAAGTACCTTCATATTCTTACTTCACATAGTTCAGTGTAAATTTTCAAATAATCTTGGGGATTTAAAACATCAGTCTAAGTCCTCCGTGTATAAATTGATAAGCACGAGAGAAATATAGAGTAGTAAGTATTATTCTAATTGCTTCCATCCCTGTCCCATACATGTACTAAAATACATGCCATTTATAATATCTCAGCAAACAGTAAATGGAAATTTCTGAAGCACATTATGATTTTTTAAAAAGATCTACTTATCTACTTGAAAGGCAGAGTTAGAGAGAAGGACACACACACACACACACACACACACACAGATTTTCCATTTGCTGGTTCACACTCCAAATGATTGCAATGACCTGGGCTGGACAGGCTGAAGCCAGGAGCCATGAAAACAGCTGGTTCTCCCTCATGGGTTGCAGGGTCTCAGAGAACTAGACCATCCTCTCTGCCCTCCTTGGCACGTTAGCAGGGAGCTGGAACAGAAGTGCAGCAGCTGGGACCCATATCGGCACCCAAAGCAGATGCTGGGCCACAGCTCAACCCACTGTGTGACAGCACTGGCCCTGGACCCCAGTATAATTCTTAAAATTATTTGAGGATAACTTTTATACTACCAGCTCAGCTTTGACAGACAGTGCAGAGTTTTACTTATTATTGATCACATTTTGATATAGCTATTTCCTGTCTGAAGACAATGATGCCCTTCAGCCACAACCTGAAAAATCAGGCTAGTAAATTTAAGTACTTATCTCCACCACAACGTTGAAAATGAAGCTCTCTCTTTTGTTCATGAAATTCAATCTTCAGCAGGAAAACAAAAGGCGTATGACTCATGCCTGCTCCAGAAATCAAAACAATTTGCTGATATTGTTGGAGAAATGTAGTGCCATGACCTCTCTGCCAACTTAGAGGAAACAAGTGTAGTTAAAGGGAGAACAAATTTGGAGGTTGACTCAGAAAGACTGAGAGAAGGGCGCAGGCCACAGACAAATAAAACTCAAGCAAGATATCACTTAACTTTGGAGCTTGCTTCAGAAAAAAGCAACTTATGAAGACCTATGACAAGTTTCTAGCCTAAAAAACAAAGGAAGGAAGGAAGGAAGGAAGGAAGGAAGGAAGGAAGGAAGGAAGGAAGGAAGGAAGGAAGGAAGGAAGGAAGGAAGGAAGGAAGGAAGGGAAGGAGAGAGGGGAGGAAGAGGGAGAGAGACAGGGAGAGAGGCAGGGAGGGAGGGGGATGGAGTAGGAGAGAGGGAGGGAGGAAGGGAGGAAGAAAGGGAAGATAGGCAAGGCAAGGAAACAGATAGCAATAGAAACACCACAAGTGAATAAACAAGACACGGAGACAACATTGCCACAAAATCAAGGTTTGTCACATAGCAACAAAAATATTTGGCAGAGGGAGGCTCCATAGGCATCTGAGAATACCACCAGACATAATATTGAAAAGCATGCTTCAGTGGTATGTCATCATGTCTGGAGACACCTGCCAGATTCTGGCACTGTCTTGAGTGAACTCAGCCCACCCGGCTAAGTGTGTCTGTGAATGTCTCTGTGTACCCATACTTGCACATATGTGGATAGATACGAGAGATTATAGAGAGAAGTATAGTATCGGTAATAATTACTGCTATTATTGACTGAGTACTTTATAGTGTCTGTTGCCTTTCTAAATGTTCAGAAATAGTCTACGAAACAAGTATTATAATGATGTTCTTATTAATTATAGATGACGAAGCTGAGGCACAGAACAGCTAGGTTTGCTCATAGTCATAGACAGTGGGCATGGACTTGAGTTAAGGCTCTACATAAACTCTTATTTTATGTTGCAAGCATAGCATACCCATATACAGTTATTCCAGTGCATGTAATTCTGATTCTAACAAACCAATGTTACTGAATTTGGCTGTGTATCATTAACTGGTATGTTTCAAAAACACTGTAGGAAGTTAGCAGTGTTGGTACTTAGTAATCCCAAATGGCTTAACCAGCAAATTTTTGGTTGCTCTTAGAGCCACAATGAGTGTCCAGGGAACAGATCACAGAAATCTCACAAGCTCTTCCAACCCTCTTCATGCATACACAGAGAAAAGACCACCACTGATTAATTATAAGTTAGTATTCTGTGACCTGTCTAATGGTAATCTTCTTAATTTTGTATTGCCTGGAACTGCTTTGCCTCAAATATTCTACTTAAACACCAGAAGCCTGGTTTACCACTCTGTTTCAACTTTAGAATTCTTACCTTCACAGCATTTAATCTCTTTTTTTATTTTTTTTTACAGCTAGAGTTAGTGAGAGAGAGAGAGAGAGAGAGAGAGAGAGAGAGAGAAAGGTCTTCCTTCCGTTGGTTCACCCCCCAGATGGCCGCTACAGTCGGACCTACGCCAGTCTGAAGCCAGGAGTCAGGTGCTTCCTCCTGGTCTCCCATGCAGGTGCAGGGGCCATCCTCCACTGCCTTCCTGGGCCACAGCAGAGAGCTGGACTGGAAGAGGAGCAACCGGGACTAGAACTCAGTGCCCATATGGGATGCCCGCACCGCAGGCGGAAGATTAACCAAGTGAGCCACGGCACCAGCCCCAGCACTTAATCTTTTTTCTTGTGTTTACTGTGTCCATTTTGTCCTCTGCTTTTACTCTGTGGTGTGTGAATTTTGACCCCATGATCTCTAATTCAAACTAGGCCCTCGACAATGCTTGGCTTCTTGCGCTCCATCAAGGTGAACTGACACAAACCCAGCTGTCGTTCAACACAAATCTCTGCCTTACAGTATCTATACTTAGGCTGCTGAGGACAGCCACAGAGGCAGACAATGCTGCAGAACAACGCTATCCAGGACCAACGTGGCACCACAACCACAACTGCTACCACTACAACATGCCCTTTACACAGTTTTGGAATTCTTTTGTGGTTACTATTGTGATTTCCAGGTTTCTGACCCAGCTCTCCCACCTTCCCACTTAACTGGTAATACTGCCTTCTATTTCACAGGGAGTTATTTCAAGAGGCCACTAAGAATGGGAAATATTGGGGCCAGCCGTGGCAAAGTAGGCTAAGCCTCCATCTGGGACACTGGCATCCCATATGGGTCCCAGTTCATGTCCTGGCTGCCCCTCTTCTTATCAGCTCTCTGCTAATGGCCTGGGAAAGCAGAGGAAGGTGGCCTTAGTGCTTGGACCCCCACACCCATGTTGGAGACCCAGAACAAGCTCCTGGCTCCTGGCTTTGGATCATACCATCTCAAGCCATTGGGGCCATTTAGGGAGTGAACTAGCAGATGGAAGGCCTCTCTCTCCCTGTTTCCCTCTCTCTGTCTGTAAAGCCACCTCTCAAATAAATAAAATCTTAAAAAATTGGAAAATATTGATATAGGTTAAAAATATGAAGGCATGTTCTTAGTTATCACATCATTTACCACCTGTTTTTATGGTTACAGATTGCCTATTGAAAAGAATACTTAAAGCTATATTTAAAGTTATCAGTAGTTTCTTTAAATTTAATCTTAGTCATCATGAAATTTCACTCAATGCAAATGGGAAACATTGGCTTGTGAAACTTCTTGAATTTAAATTTTATGGATACATCAAACACAAGTAAATCAAGTCTGGTAGCTCTTAATAAAGTCAGAGAATAAATTAAATGGAAAAACACAAACATTTCAGCCAGATTTCTTTGGCATTAACAGGCAGTAAAATGATCCACCACACACTGCCAAGCTGCAGAGTTTTGTAGACCAATTCTGAAATGTACTATGTAGTTTGTGGCAGCCATCTGCTGAAATCTCTTTACTTCCTGTCATTCAGCTCACATGAAATTAAAATATCGATAGAAACAATTTCTGCAGGGAAATTGGAAAACTTAATAGGAAAGTCAATTAAGGGCTTCATGAAATTATACAGTCTAATTTCTTGATACTTCTACAATTCTTAATTATGTAACAGAATTAAGAATAAAATATAAAGTGCAGTAGAATGTAGGCTCTGCTAAGTGTAAGCAAAAAGATGAACACAGCTACAAGTTTGTTAAAAATGCAGTGCAATGTTAGATCCACCACCAAAGTCACATCTACGTTCAATGGCAAACACATTAATAGAAAAATTCTAATAAAGACTTTAGCTCTAGAGTAAAATATTAAATGTTTGTAACTGCCACTGCCAGAACTTCTTGGCTTACTGCCTTTGTGTTCTTATATTCATTGCAGCCAGGTATATATTTTTCTTTTCAACTGTTTCAAGACTTGGTTCTGATTTTCTTTTGCAAAAAAACAGGTAAGTGAATAAGGATCCCTTGTCTCATAAAACACTATGGCAGTATCAGGATAGTTTATTAAGTATATGACTTAAAATTTATGTTTAATTTCTTTGCCCTCGATGATAAATATTTTTTCTCTTTTTCAGGCACCTGGCCCGGTTTCATAGCTTTTTGTGATGATCCCCAGGGCTCAGACGGCACTCTCCCAAAACCACTTATTAATCCATTTTCTGCCTGAGCTAATCTCCTGTATTGGGCAATCTGTTCTCCCTTCTGGGTTTAATAGTACCTATTCTCTTTCCCTTAGTCTAGTAACCTTTCCTAGTCACAGGTGGTCCTTAGCTTTATAAGCCCTGGATACCTTCCACTTCCTCTGCTCCTGGACTCTCCAGATCCGTCTCTTTCATCTGACACTGAGATTGCTAGCTGAACTACTCAATTCCAGAAGAGATTTATGGTGGCTTCACCTAGCAACTGTTCAACAGCCCAGAATAACCAGCAGCACCATCTAAATTCTACATCAGTGTAAGCAAAAAGTTTGGAGCTTAGAATAGGGTTTTAGGGGCCGGCACCACGGCTCTCTAGGCTAATCCTCCACCTTGCAGCGCCGGCACACTGGGTTCTAGTCCTGGTGGGGGTGCTGGATTCTGTCCCAATTGCCCCTCTTCCAGGCCAGCTCTCTGCTATGGCCAGGGAGTGCAGTGGAGGATGGCCCAAATGTTTGGGCCCTGCACCCGCATGGGAGACCAGGAGAAGCATCTGGCTCCTGCCTTCGGATCAGCACAGTGCGCCGGCCTCGGCGCGCCGGCTGCGGCGGCCATTGGAGGGTTAACCAACGGCAAAGGAAGACATTTCTCTCTGTCTCTCTGTCTCTCTCTCTCACTGTCCACTCTGCCTGTCAAAAAATAAAAAAAAATTTAAAAAAAAAGAATAGGGTTTTAGTTCACTTACCAGCCTAAATTTAGGTTGTTTTCTTGTAGTACTGTTAAATTTCCAGAATATTAAAAAATATTTATAGTTTTTGCATTACACAGATGGTATCTAGTCTCAACCAACATTTCTACTTATGTTAAATAGCAATCCCCAGAACTTTTAAGCAAATGACCCATTTAGTCACATTAATATTATTAAGAATAATTGATCCTATTAATTTGATAATTTTCATTTCATGCAACAAATATTAGTTTATAGAGGAAGACTATATTCATTTATACATTGAACATATAATATTGGGCTGAATTCTTGGAGATTATTTTTATAATTCTGAAAACAGCTTAACATCTTTAATAAAAGTTCACAGTCTAAGCTTCTACTGGATATATGTCTTTAAACAGAAACATTAGGTAGATATTTGCTTAAAAGTTAAAATATTTATGACTTATTTTTCTAAAAAAAATAGAACCACTATGAAAATTATTATGTCCTAAAAAATACAGTAGAAAAACAAGTTAAGACCTTTGAAATTGCTCATGGTTCATAATTATAAAAATTTTAAAACCTAGATGATTACATTATATTTAAAAATAATAAACATCGAATCTCTTCTTCTTATTTTTTGGAACAGTTACAAATAAGAATATTAAAATGTTTTCCTACCTCATATTTGTGACACAACATAGGGGAAAATTACATCCAGTAAGGGCAGGGAAGTGTTTACGCTCAACTAGCCAATTATTGGCAGTTTCAATTTCATGTATCACACAATTCTGGGGTTAATAAAGTGAAATAATCCAGAAGCAAAAGATACATTGAGCCTCAGAGAAATAAAAACATGAGTGGCCTGCAATGATGGATTTTACAAAATTAGCACAAAAGGCCCTATCTACAACATCTCAACATGAAGCCATCTCTCTCTCTCTTTCTCTGAAGTTAAAACTTATTTACAAATAAATCATGCTAAGTGTATTAACAAATTTGCTGTATGAAAATGCCCAATTTTCTCTTCTTACATAAATTTATTTTTGATAGTAATTATGTATAATTGAGAACAAATTCTGACCCAAAGGTTTAATCTTCATAAATTAAATACAGGGAGAGATTTCAAGTCAGGATAAAATGAAATAAGTACACTCTATAATATTACTCCCATGGAATGCATGAAGCAGCTTTGTAAGGTCTGTAAAAAGTTCATATCATCATGAAGGCTGGGGAGGAACATAGCAACTTCAACTTAGAATATCACTGAACTGGTGGTAAGTTCACCAATCTTTTTCCTTCCTGTATTCCTTGTCCAGAACTTAAGTCAGTTTATTTTTTTAATTTTTGTAAAAAAATATTTATACAAAGGGATGAAATTTCATGTATTTCATATGTACAAATTTAAATTTAAAAGCATAATGATACTTTCCACCTTACACTTTCTCCCTTCATTACTGCCACCATCCCTCTTCCTTCCTTTCTTTTTTAATTTTAACAATGGCATATTTTCTGTTTATTTTATAACGATACACTTTACCCTCTACTAAGTAAAGGATTCAACAAATAATAAGTAGAAAAGCCACTGTTCCTCAAGAGTAGAGACAAGGGTTATAAATAATAAACAAATCTCAAAATGTTAACTTTACTCATATATATTACTTTTTTGTATTCTGTATATTAGTTACCACAAATAAGAGAAAAGTATGATATTTGCCCTTGGAACTGGCTTATTTCAATAAGAAATATGGTATCCAGTTGCACTCATTTTGTTGCAAAAGACAGAGATTTATTCTTTTTTATGGCTGAGTAGTATCCCATAGTGTATACATAGTAAAATTTCTTGATGGCTAGATTAAACTATTTTGAGTTAAGCTGCTATAAACATGGGGTACAGGTAACTCTTCCATATAGTAATTACATTTACTTCAGCTAAATTCCCAGGAGTGGAATGCCTGGGTCATATGGTAGATCTATTTTCATATTTGTGGGGAATCTCCCTACTATCTTCCATAATGGTTGTACTAGTTTACATTCCCACTGACAGTGTACTAAGGTACCTTTTCTGCAACATGCTTTCCAGCCTTTGTTATATTTTGATTTTTGGATAACAACCATTCTACCTGGGAGGAGACAAAAGCTCAGTGTGGCTTTTATTTCCATTTCCCTGATGGCTAGTGGCCCTGACTATCTTTTCATGTGTCTTTTGGACGTTTGCATTTCATAACTTGAAAAATGCCTGTTCATATCCTTAGCCCATTTCTTAACTGCATTGTTTGTTTTGTAATTGTTGAGTTTTTATGCTCCTTATATATCCTGGATATTACTACTTTATCAGATGTACAGTTTGAATATATTCTTTCATTCTGTTGGGTCTTCACTTTGTTGAATGCTTCCTTGGCCGTGCAGAAGCTTCTTAGTTTGATGTAATCTCATTTGTCTACTTCACCTTAATTGCCTGTGCTTCTGGGGTCTAATCCAAGAAGTCTTTGCCTAGGCCAATGTCTTGTAGTGTTTCCTCCATGTTTTCCTCTAGTAATTTGATGGTTTCAGGTCTTATATTTAGATCCCTGATCCATTATGAGTTGATTTTTGCATAGGATGTAAGACAGAGTTCTTGTTTCATACTTCCACATTCAGTTTTCCCAGTACCATTCATTGAAGAGATCAAATCAGTTTAAAACTTGGGAGTGGATAGGCACAGATAAGGAGAAAACTGAGAGATTTGCCTGATGGCTTTCCAAGAAGGTTAGCTTTACTTCACACCATGACAACAGCATTCTACTGATTGCTCTAATGATCGTTTACTGAGTATTCACTATGAACTGGCATTTTTCATATGTCTTGATGATATTCAATGAATCAAACAGACAGAGTTCACTGGATGTTTCATTCTAATAGCACAATTCAGACAATAAATGACATACCCAATAAGAATATAATAATGTGGCTTAGAAGTGCCCAGTATTTCTAAAAGGAACAAGCAGTGGGAACAACAGTGGGAACACGCAATTTTAAGTGGGGTTGGTGGGAATGATTCACAGGAATATTACAATAGAACCAAAATTTGAAAAAGAGAACGTCTCAGTTCTGAATTGGAGAGATTTTGGGTAGGTGAATGCCAGCATAAAGGCCCAGTGCAGGAAGAAAGAGTGATTTGCTCAAGGTAAAGTAAGGTTGGAGTGCTTGAAGCAGACGGGAAGGAAAGAGAGTCATAGGACATAAGAAGAGGGAACTTGTGGCATGGGAAAATCATAAAGGGCCTTGAAGCCATTATAAATTCTTTTGCTTTTATTCAGTATAAAGTCAAAAGTCATTGTGGAGCTTTGAGCACAAAACTGATAAGCTCTGGATTATATTTTAAAAGGGATAATTCTGGCTTTTGAAATAGACCTTGTGGAGGCTATACAACAAATACAATAGCAAATTTTATAGGCTTATGTCATAAAACAGACTAAGCAGGACAGTTTGACCACTTTTAGATATACACGTGTAGATGAGTATGTCAGATAAAGAGGGGCTCCTAGGTAGGGACCACAAGACCTTCCTCCAGGGGTGAAATCAAGGACTCTGCTCTCTGCTGGCAACCACCCAACATGGCCCAATTGATAGTATAACTTCTCCTTAAAGAATGCTGATGAAATGGGAGGTTAGAAGTCTAGTTTGTAGCCGCATGCATAGAGAACCCAAAGGTGTCCATGTTCCAGATATTAACCACAAATTCCAATCATAAGCATGATTATCACATCACAAGTCAAGGCTCCCCACACTTTAGGGATAACAGTCCCAAACCAGGAAAAAAGGTTTCCATGTGGACTATTCTTTTCTTGAAATACAGTGCAATAAACTTTTGCTTTACTAGCCTTACTTTCTCTGAATTATAATTCACTACTCCATCAACGAAAAGGAAGCAAGGCAAGAAGGCCACTGCTAGTGAGACACAGAAAACCTACGAGGACTTATTTTCTGTGGAAAATACTCTAGGAAATTGTACTCCACAAATTCATTCATGCTCAAAAGGAAATCCTATCTTACATACAATCTTCAATAAGCATTATGCCCCACAAGTAAGCTTTGATAGAAATTTTGGACATCTGAGCATTTGAGTCTATAATCTTTAGCAGGATCTGAAGGGCAGTTCTATCGTGTTTTCAATCAAAAGTATAACCATATGCTTTGAAAGTTTACAGTTAAGTTCAAAAAGCTGGACTTTGAGCTGGCTGACACAGGGCTAGCTTTTGTTATCACTGATTTACAGAAGGCATAGTGATGATAACTGTAGTAAAATAGACGAGGGAGTCTTCCGAGAATACCCGACTTGATAGATAGAGACAACATAGGTTCTATCAACCGTCTCCTCTCTATCAGCACATTACGAGGTACTACCTACAGGCACATTCAAAAAAATTCTCAGGAATTTATGGCTCTGGCACATGGATGAATGGTCCCCAATTTTGTCTTCCATTGCAGTGACCCATGGGCCATAAAACCTAAGGACTCAGAATTTTTTTTTTTTTGAAAAATGTATTCATTTGAGTAGGAAAGAGACAAAGAGTAAGGGAGAATGGCAGAGAGGGAAACCTCTCATCCACTGGTTCACTCTCCAAATGCCTGCAAAAGCAGGGGTGGGAGCATACCAAAGATTGGATCTACTAACTCCAACTGGCTTTCAAATATGTATGGCAGGAATTCAATTACTTGAATTAATTGTTCCATCACCACTTCCTCCCAGGAACCACATTAGGAAGAAGCTGAGGTCAGGAGCTGCAGAGGAGTATGGAACCCCAGTACTTTGAAGTAGGGTACAGGTTTCTTAGGCATCTTAACAGTCATGTTAAATGCTTATCCTAGGGCACAGATTTTTTTTGTAGGAGGGGTTAACTTTTTAAATGGTGTTTGCCTATATTTGCATGTAAATTTTACCTTTCTGTTAATAAAATTAAAATCACTACATTATAGGAAACCCATTAAGTTTTCCATCATTAAACATTTAAAATTTGAGGGACTTATTTTATAGTAAGAGGATGATCACATTCAATAAATTATTATAAACAAATTTAGAGAATGTATGTCAAAAATAATCACTTTTATTATTGATGTTCATCTTTGCTTTCTCACAAACATTAAATAGTAATGACCATTTTCTAGGCCAGGTAATTCTTAAGATTGTGCCAATAAAACAAAATGCCAATCTTCCACAAATCATACATAGCAACTGTATCCCACCAGCTGTCAAGGTAGAATGTCAGTGCTAGAAGCCGACGTTTTAGTTTATCAAGAAGAGCACACACGACTTAAATGTGATATCATTTGTGACTAACTCTTATTTTAGAAGCAATTTTAAAGACACATAACTCTTTTTAGCAGACTTGTTAATTACCTAACACAATTTGATAGGTCACTGCTTATTAATTAAGTAAAACATAGCAGGTCAGTAATTTTGATTGCACAGAACACTGTTGTAGTTATCCCATACCAATTTGGTTACAGAAGGCTATTTTCTGGGCATGAGGTGAAGTTATAGTTTCAGGTAATTACAAATTATGGAATTTAGTTTTGTGGAATATGCTGTGAAACATGAACAATTATATTTTGTTAATTTAAGAGGATACCTGAGAGTACAGAGACTTCAGGATGAAATAAACACCTTTGTTTTAAATCCTCAGTTTCTATAAGCTAAAAGTTTGCTATAACATAACATTTTCTAAAATATATTGAGAAGGAATGAGATTTTCCCAACAAAGAAATATTTTGCCAAATAAGTATTTCAAATAGCATTTAAAAAGTTAATATACGTTACTTCAGTACAGGACCTCTCAGAGTCTTTATAATAGTAACTTGTTCTATGAATCTCTAAGACAGAAACATGAAAAGCAGTATTTTGAAATTATTTATTTATTTATTTTTTATTAGAGAGACAGAAATAAACAGAGATCTCATTTGCTAATTCACTCTCCAGATGCCTGCAATGACCAGGCCTAGGCCAGGTCAAAGCCAGGAGTGGGAAACTCAGTCCAGGGGTCCCACATGGGCGGTAGAGACCCAACTACTTGAATAATCACTTGCTTCTTCCCAGAGTGCACAAAGCTAGAAGCCAGAATACTGTGCAGAGCTGGGGTTTGAACCTACTCCAATACACGAGGGGTGTCCCTACTGACGTCTTGGCTGCCATGCAAGGGACTGTCTCAATTTTCTTTTCTACACAGGATAGTGTGTGGAATAAATGTTCCACAGAATATTTGGGGGAATTATGCTGTCAACCAATCGAAATTAAAGTTCCTTAACACAGTCTGATTGGGACACAAAGCCTGCCCAATACTACAGGGGTCTCCTTACCCTCACCTTTCAATGATAATGCCTGACAATGGCCGCTGGTAACTCTGACAGGTTTCTTCTTAATAACTAAAGGAGACAATGTCTGTGATCTATAAATCAGAATAATTGCTCAGCAAATTATTCCTATAATTCTTATAATGCTTAGAAAATTATTTTAGAAAGTAAGTCTGAGGAAAATATTATTCCTTCTTTTAATATATAACTATACAAACTTTTCTATAAAAATAAAAAGGCAACTTTTATGACTCTTACCCTATACCCTATGGAATGGTCAACTTTAATTCTGTTTCCAGGTGCTTCATGTAGTATAGTGATACCTACAGATAGACTACTGACCCATAATTGCACTCCTTTCTCTCTGTAAACTGCAATACAAAAATATTGAATCTCTGTGTTTTTTATCTCATTATGACTTGGGTTAACTTATAGAAAAAAATCAAGAGCATACGTAAAAGACCTATCATGTATGGTTTTTTTTTGGCATAATTGAGGGACAATACTGCTCTTTAAGAACGTAATGTATCACATATGCACATGTATATGTTGTAGAAAATATTCTGGTGTGGGGAGCAATCCGGACTGGACTAAGTTACTCGAATTAGGACTTATTCTATGCATCTGCTCTCCCACAATATGGCGCTGGGAGAGAAGTAAACAGCTTCCGCACAGCTGCCTCCAGTTCAACCAATTAACTGTAGGACTTGCTCCTGATTGGAGAGCAGCGTACTCAGCCGAGTTGGGATTGGCGGAGGAGGACTATAAAGGAGGAGAGAGACGGCATGCACCAGGAACATCTATGGGGAACATCTAAGGGAACCCGTGCAGCCCCCGAGAGAGCCGGCCGGCGGTGTGCCGCTCCCCTGCGGAAGTGGGGAATGCGGCCAGGGGGAACTGCCCTTCCACGGAGGTGGAAGGGATAGTAGCCAACCCGGGAAGAACCAGCAGCAAACCCGGGGAGGGCCGAGCAGATGAAAGAACAGCGCAGGGTCCTGTGTCGTTCCTCCACGAAGAGGGGGAGCGACATAATGGTGCCGTGACTCGGATAGGAAACCTAGCTTGGATAGGAAACCTAGGACGGATAGCAAACTTAGGAGGGAAGAAACGGGAAGAACTGGGAAAATATCGGAGAGAGAGACTAGCAAACAACCTAGGGAAAATATCGGAAAGAGACTAGCAAACAGCCTAGGGAAAAGCCGGACGAAAAAGGAGCCGGAAGAAGTTATTGAAAGCCTAGGCATAGATTCGGATACGGACTGTGGGAAAGAAGTTAGGGTCGAAAGCGAAAGTGAAAGCTAGAACAAACAGACTCGGATGCAGACTGTGGGGAGAGGCCAGGAGAAATGAGGGAGGAGTATTGTTGGAAGAAAGCTTGGGGAAACATACCGGGTAGAGAAAAATGCTAGGGAAATTGAAGCCGCGGGGGGCAGGCCGAGGCGGAAACGAAAGCCACTTTGGGGTTCTCAAGTTAGCCCGGGAATAGGGGGCGAAAAGTTAAAACCAGAAGCTGAGACGCAAGCCAGATTGGGATCCGTCTGATTAGCCCGGGGAGCAAAGGACGGGAAGCCAAACCGTGGGGCGGAGACGTACGCTGGGTTGAATTCGCCAGGCTAGCCCGGGGAACTTGGATTGAATGCTAGTGGTGGAGACGCAAGCTACGCTGTGTTACTCGCGGAAGCCGCCGCGTGCAGAGAGAGCACGGGGCGTGAATAGATAGGGAACGCTGGCGTAGGCCGTGGTTCAGACGCGAAAGGGTTAAGCGTGGAGACCGCGGACCACGCAAAGCCGGGAAGCCGCGCAGAGAGGCGCGCGGGCTGAAGCGGCGCAGAGCCGGGAACCCGCCGGCGGGGCGAGGTGCCGGAAAGCCGCGGGGATAAGAGAAACAGAAGTTTGGAAGTGAAGTAAAAGAGAAATAGGAATGTTGGCAGACAGAAGTAAAATGGGAGAAATAGAAATGCCCGGAGATAGAGAAATAGAGAAAAATAAGGCCTCCCCTCAACATGCCAATTAGAAGGCTTGGATTCGGTCTGCCTAATCAAGTGAGGCGATGAGCACCTGCGGGCAGCTAGCAGCTTATGCGCTGCAGGTCACCGAAGACAGGCACGAATTAACATCAGTAAGGCTTCCCCACAATACAACAATATTAAGCTTGGATTCGGTCTGCCTGATTTAAGGCGGTAAGCGCCAGCAAAGCTCGACCAGAGTATGAGCTGCAGGTCACCGAAGATAGGCACGAACCAACACTAATAAGTCTCCCCCACAATAAGGCAATGAGAAGGCTTGGATTCGGTTTGCCTGATAGGTTTTGTAAGCCCCTGCGGGCAGAGCAGAGCATGCGCTGCAGGGCACCGAACACAGGCATGCATCAGCGCCTAAAAACCTCCTCACAATGGCGAAGAGAGGACCCGGATTCGGTTTTCCTGATTGATAGGACTTGTAAGAGCCTGTGGCAACTCTAGCAAGTAGAGCAGAGTGTGTTCTGCGGGACACCGAAGACAGGCGCGTATCAACGCTAAAAAATAAAAAGAAAGGGGGATCTGTGGGGAGCAACCCGGACTGGACTAAGTTACTCGAATTAGGACTTATTCTATGCATCTGCTCTCCCACAATATGGCGCTGGGAGAGAAGTAAACAGCTTCCGCACAGCTGCCTCCAGTTCAACCAATTAACTGTAGGACTTGCTCCTGATTGGAGAGCAGCGTACTCAGCCGAGTTGGGATTGGCGGAGGAGGACTATAAAGGAGGAGAGAGACGGCATGCACCAGGAACATCTATGGGGAACATCTAAGGGAACCCGTGCAGCCCCCGAGAGAGCCGGCCGGCGGTGTGCCGCTCCCCTGCGGAAGTGGGGAATGCGGCCAGGGGGAACTGCCCTTCCACGGAGGTGGAAGGGATAGTAGCCAACCCGGGAAGAACCAGCAGCAAACCCGGGGAGGGCCGAGCAGATGAAAGAACAGCGCAGGGTCCTGTGTCGTTCCTCCACGAAGAGGGGGAGCGACATTCTGGCCTACAAAAAATGCACTTAAAGATTTTCCACCTGTTTACATTATAAGAGGCTACTTTCATCAATCAATATTTATTGAGACTGACAGCAGATGTATTAGAATTTGGCAGAATGGGGTTTGTAAAGTATATTCTAGCTCAGATTTGTGGCTTCAGGGAGCTGGGTTCCATGGAGGAGAGATAGATACATTTGCAAACAGCAAATCCACTATCAATTCACACTGCTCTCCAGCACATTAGATGTGCTTTGCGGATCAACTGCTTTTTATTCCTGGATATACATTGACTGTACATTGAAATTAACAGCCTGTTGTTACTTGACTGATTGGATTTTTGATTTTTTAAAAAGTAACTTAAAAACTAACTAAAAATCAAAATAAAAAGTAACTTGTAAGAATTTAATTAGCTAATGAGATTTACAGATATTGAGTTGTCTAAAAAATAAATTAAAGGATCATCGTCTTGGTCTGGATCTCCAGTGATGCTGACATTTGAGTCATAGCATAAATAACAGATGAATGAGCCAGGCAGCAGAGGTAGAAATGAGCTTCAAAAAGAAGCAACTTAAGCAGATTTCCACACAGGTGTTTAGGCAAAAATTGAATCTGTCAACAGGATAAAAAATCTTTAGTCAAATGTCTGCACATTTCTCCTACATATGGGCAAACATCTGGAAACCTAGAAATACATATAGATATTTTGAGGTTTCACATCATATTGCATTACACATTAATCCATGAATCTCAGTGTACACTGTGGAGAATTTATGAATCTTGCACTTAGAAAAGAGTAAGCTAAATGTGGTTGATAATTGCAAAAGAGGAGTTAGGCATTGATTTCTTAGAATTGACATGCCCCTCTTGAAAGTGTAGGGTTTGCCATGTGCCAGCAGCCAGTTTCAGAGCACTGGCAACGTCTTCCTCTGAAATCTGGCACAGCTTCTGTGGCTCTGGAGGCCTGACGGTCTTGAGCCAAGAGGGCCATGATACCAGACTGCCATAGGGGCAACCACAGACAGGCAGAAGAGGAGGACAGAAGGCCACTGAGGCTCCCCTCTCCCTTCTGATGTCTAGGTATTCACACCAGAGAGCTAATGTCAAGAAAGTTTGCAGAAATGTTTAGTTTCAGATCAAGATCATTTCCCTATGTTGCTTTCTGCTTAAAACCCTATGTTCAATGCAAGCAAACTGAGATTAAAAAACAAGGGAAGGGACCAGAACTGTGGCCTATTAGGCTAAGCCTCCACCTGTGTCACCAGCATCCCATATGGGCACCGGTTCATGTCCTGGCTGCTCCTCTTCTGATCCAGCTCTCTGCTGATAGGCTGGGAAAGCAGTGGAAGATGGCCCAAGTGCTTCTCGTGGGAGACCCAGAAGAAGCTCCTAGTTCCTGGCTTCTGATTAGCTCAGCTCTGGCCATTTGCAACCACTTGAAGAGTGAACCAGCGGACGGAAGACCTATCTTTCTGTCTGTAACTCTACCTCTCAAATAAATAAATAAAATTTTAAAAGAGAGAGACAAGGAGAGACAGAGAGAGGGAGAGAAGAAGAGAGGGAGACAGAGAATCAATATTTTCCAATTTGGATGTGGGGTTGTGGAAAATCTCTTATCCTTAAAACAGCCTGGTCACTGATACATGGTAGCATTTCTTCACTATAACATGTAAAACTTATTTTCTGTTCCTAAAGGTTGGAAATAAATAATATGCACAATTTATAGATGAGGATGTTACGAAGTGTGCTGAAGTTTTGCCATTTGAGGGGATAAATTAAAGAACTTTCTTGCAGAAGAGTAGAAAGCAATGGATAAGGTTTAGAGAATCGTTTCAATTGGAAATGGAAGTTTGAGTGACTGCAACCAATGAATTTAAAATATAATAGACAACCAATGGTTGAGTTTTTTTCTCTCTTGTGTATATATTTTATAATGAGCTACATTTCCTGATTTTATTACTTAAGTGAGAAGTTTAGGGTCAGCCAGCAATAGGTATTAAAGCCTCATATTTATTCAGAGTATACAAACTCATTTCTACTCCATCAGACCAAGTGTTAGATGGATATTGGGGCAATCTCTGGATGAAATACCTTCTAACTGTACTATAATTTATATAGCATTTGTATCATGCATAAAATGAATTTTGAAAGTGAGAATTATACTGAAAGGTAATGAGTTACAATTTGGTGGTAAAATTACCTCATCATAAAATAACATATTCATTCATTAAAGGAGATAACTGTAGGAAACCAACTTTTCTATTATAACTTTCTTCAGGTAGGTTAAGGCAAAATAACCTGTGCTTTTCAATATAGATCATTTAATTTCTTAATATAGAATAAATTTAGCATTTTAATGCATTTTTGCATGAATTTTTATGCTTCTATTTCCCACACTGAGACTTTGGTGGTTATAGTGTAAAACTCCCTAATCTTGAATGCTTAGATGTGAAAAACCTGGATTTTTGTGTACAATAGTAATGCACATACATTTTTCTGGCCATAGTATCCACAGGCTCCATATGACTTTCACACTGATCAGTGACTCACTGGATAGTAGAAAATATAACTTATAGAGCTGGTGTTATGGTACAGAGTTAACTCATTGCCTACAACATCAGCATCTCATATCAGAGAGCCAGGTTGGATCCTAACTGCTCTGCTTCTGATCCGGCTTTCTGCTAAGGTAGTTAGTAATGCAGCTGAAGGTGGCCCATGTAGTTGGGCCCCTATAACCCATGTGGAGGACTCAGAGGGAATTCTAGGCTCCTAGATTTAGCTTGGCTCATTTTCAGAAGTTGTGGCTATTTGGGGAGTGAACCAGTGGATGGAAGATCTCTTTCTCTGTCTCTCCCTGTTATGTCATTCTACCTTTCAAATATATAAAAACAAGTCTAAAACAAAAAAAGAAAATATGGGTTACACAATATCTTATGAAGCCAATATCCTTGGAATGTCACAAGATGTAACAACCCAATTCTTAACACTATCACTAGCCAAGTGACATTCATTAGTATCCTATACTTATTCTAACCCTGACTTAGATTATTGAAAGGTAGATTTTGACAGACTTAAAATTCCATAAACCATTAGAAAAGATTGAATATTGCTGTCTCAGGAATTTCAAGTTTTCTTGACTCTCTATGCCCTGTATTTAAAAAAAAATTATCTTCCTAAATAGTAGCACAGTCAGAAATGCTTATTCATTCACATTTTTTTTTCTTTGAAAGGCAGAGTTAGACAGTGAGAGAGAGAGAGACAAAGAGAAAGGTCTTCCTTCTGTTGGTTCACCCCCCAAATGGCTGCTACAGCTGGCGCGCTGCACAGATCCAAAGCCAGGAGCCAGGTGCTGCTTCTTGGTCTCATGTGGGTGCAGGGCCCAAGCACTTGGGCCATCCTCCACTGCCTTCCCGTGCCACAGCTGAGAGCTGAACTGGAAGAGGAGCAACCGGGAAAGAATCTGGTGCCCCAACTGGGACTAGAACCTGAGGTGCTGGCGCTGCAGGCAGAGGATTAGCCTAGTGAGCCGTGGCACCGGCCCATTCACATGTTTATAATGTCTTAAGATTAAACTAGTTTAAACAACATTAAGGGCATATTTGGTAAATTCATTAAGCAATTTCTTATACAAATTTAGCCTTAGATACTTGGATAGTATTTTGTACATTAAAATTATGCATATGATTAATTGAGATAAATTTTGAAGGAAAACAGAATTTGTGCTATTTTCCTTTAAAATTTAAAACCATTCTGTTCAATTAAGCAAAGGTGGGAAAGTCTGACTTGTGAGTTGTATAAAGACTACAAAATCATTTGATCTGGCCCCATCAAAGTACCTACGGGAAGGACTCAAACATTCAATAAATCATCAATAGCGGGTTAATTTTTAAGTTGATAACTCTGTGTGGCCTGCAAATGATGTCATAAATATGCAAAGGACCCTTGGCAGTTAAAAATGTTCTCCACTCCTGAAAGTCATATGAATGCAGCTAGACACATCAAGTTCCAGCAGAGTGCCATGTTTGGATTACTCAACTTCAGTTGCATTTCTCCTTATGCTTATAAGAAAAATATCTAAATCAGTTCAAAAAGAAGAGGGGAAAGGGTTAACACAAAGTGAAAAAAGGAATACTTTGCGATAACAGAGAATCATATAGTGTAGCTGTGAAATTTGAGGCAGAAAAGAATTAGATTTATTGGAAAGTGCTTTGAAATTCAAGCCAATTTTCTTTGAATCAGTAATCGTAGGTAGATTTGAGATGGAGACAAAGAGCTACAGTGGGAACTGGAACTGAAAAGAGAGATCTAAAGGACCAGCAGGGAGAGGAGGAGGCAAGAGCTGTTAGAACAAACCTGGCTCAGGGAGTCCCAGAGCCTGAGTGGAAGCTGTGAAGTGCAGGGACAGGGGAGTGAATCTGTGAAGCAGGGTGGGAAGAAGTGGAGAAGTGAACTGGCTCACAGACGGGGCTGTGTCACCGCACTGTGGAAGAGACCTTTCCGCTTCCCTTCACAGTCTACACCTGCAGTGCAGTTTTCTGTGAGGCCCTGTATTACTCTCAGTCCTGCTCTTAAGCTTTCCATGAGAGTCTGCTTCTCTCCCCTCTCCCCTACCTTCTCCCTCTCCCTTCTTCTCCTCACACAAATACAAGGATATATGAATAGTTTATACAAAACCAAATTAAAAGAGATGCTTCTTTTGGTGCAAAATTTTTGACATATGTGCTTAATGTTTTCATAATATATATTTTAAGATCATAGAAATCAATTATGAAAAAACTATGCATATATTTCAAAAATTTTTGTGCCCAAATAATCATCTTTCATTTCTACTTTCCAGAAACTTTTTCAAGTTTGTTCATATGTACATATATACTTAAAATATTACTCTCCCACTCACCCTCTCCACAGTGAACAGAATGCTAGTTAAATCTATAACTATCTCCAGGTAAGAGGACCCTGAAACTCCACAATGGTAATTTCAGACAGATGGTATTCTTTTTCATTCCTGATGATAATCAATGACATATTCATTATTGTCTCAGTCCATATTTCCATTTTTCAGTCTAGTCTCTAAATGTACTTTAATACATTTTACTATTAAACATTATTGCTAACTGAGAATGACCCCACTGCAGTATAAGAAGGCAAAGCTTGCCTCTAGAGATGACATATTGAGTATTTTGAGAGTGTCTGGCAATGTAAAGTCTTAACATATTTGCATGATTCTAAGCTTTCCATAGTTCTGTCACACATTCCTTATCTATATTTAGAACAACTGCAAAGTACCTTTGCCAAGGGGTATAGAATGCATCTGTGACATGAAAATAAGAAAAGGAAGCCGGTGCCGCAGCTCAATAGGCTAATCCTCCACCTGTGGTGCCAGCACACCGGGTTCTAGTCCTGGTCAGGGCGCCGGATTCTGTCCCAGTTGCCCCTCTTCCAGGCCAGCTCTCTGCTGTGGCCAGGGAGTGCAGTGGAGGATGGCCCAAGTGCTTGGGCCCTGCACCCACATGGGAGACCAGGAGAAGCACCTGGCTCCTGGCTTTGGATCAGCACGATGCGCCGGCTGCAGCGCACCAGCCGCGGTGGCCATTGGAGGGTGAACCAACTGCAAAAGGCCCTCTCTCTCTCTCTCTCTCCCTGTCCACTCTGCATGTCAAGGA
Source organism: Oryctolagus cuniculus (assembly GCF_964237555.1). Classification (NCBI taxonomy): domain Eukaryota; kingdom Metazoa; phylum Chordata; class Mammalia; order Lagomorpha; family Leporidae; genus Oryctolagus; species Oryctolagus cuniculus. The sequence goes on along the minus strand of NC_091436.1, from coordinate 110,735,917 downwards.
AGGAAGGAAGGAAGGAAGGAAGGAAGGAAGGAAGGAAGGAAGGAAGGAAGGAAGGAAGGAAGGGGAAACAAAGAGGAGGTCCCCAAAGAGGGTAGAAATACGAAGATATTGAAATAATGAGTATCCAAGAATGCGCAGGGAAAACCACCTGCTTTGTCACTAAATATGACACTGGCAGATTCTTACTGAATGATAGTAAGTACAGAATTTTCTAAGTAACAAGAAATAGGCATGTTGTGATGTTCTAAAAATGGAGGTGCCAGATATTAGTTACATCGCCATACCTGTTAATATCTTTTTTAATCTTCTTTCATCTAATATGGGAGACTTACAGCATCTGGGCCTTCCGATTGTGATAATTTCCTAAGAAGGAGGCATCTGCATGGATCTTTTGTTACCTGCTCTCAGGAACTTCAGGTAGTCATAATGGACTTTTAGTATATTCCTTGGTAGAAGGATGTTTGGGGCTAGTTCTGTGGCACAGTTGGTCAATGCCTGGCCTACAGTACTGGCATCCACCATGGGCGCAGAATTCAGTCATTGCTGCTCCACTTCTGATCCAGCTCCCTGCTAATGTGCCTAGGAAAGCAGCAGAAGATGGCCCAGGTCCTTGGGCCCCTGCATCCGTGTGGGAGGCCCAAAAGATGCTCCTGTCTCCTGGCTAAGGATCGGCTCAGCTCCAGCCATTGCAACAATTTGGGGTGTGAACCATTGAATGGAAGACCTCTCTCTATCTCTGCCTCTACCTCTCTCTCTAACTGTTTTGCAAATAAATAAAATAAATCCTAAAAAAAGAAGATTTGGATTCAAAAAGTGGCTTTCAAACAATCTTCTTTGGAAATCATGCCTCTGAAAAATTCTTTAATGCATTGGCAAAGAATGAAGTAATTTCAAGTATTATTTCTCAACCATTGATACTTATTTATTTAAATTATTTATTTGAGAGGTAGATAGAGAGAGAAAGATCTCATCTGCCAGTTCATTCTCCAAATGCCTATGGTGATCTTCAGTACTAGGCCAAAGCTAGGTGCCAAAAACTCAGTGTAGGTCTCCTACATGGGTGGTTAGGACCCCAATTATTCTAGCCTACATGGAAATCACCTGAATATTTATTAACAAGGAACTAGAGTCAGGAGCCAGAACCCAGGCATCAAATCCAGCTACTCTACAATTGAATAAAAATGTTCATAGAAGCATAGGGATAACAACTGTTACATAGGAAATGTTTAAAGTAGATTTGACTTAATGCCACAATAATAGTATATTTAAATAATGAAGTCTGCAAACAAGATTATCTGTTCATAGAACCTAAGGATGATAACATCTGTATCAAGATGATTTATGTTTTTCCCTATTTTGGTTAAGGCATGTAAATCATAGCAAGAAAGTCACCTTTCTTGTATCACAAAGTTGCTAGGTACAGTACAAGTTGTTAATCCTAACGTTTCAGTGCACTTCTTCAAAATGAAGAATACTGTTACCACATTGGGTCAGTGATCCACTTAAAAATATGTCTGGGTGAAGATGATGTCTGTACTTTGCTGAGGACTATTTTAGCAGAAACTTTTTTATCTGTCTATCCATCTATTTATTTATGTATATAAAAAGAACAGATTTCATATATTTCATATATGCAATGTTAAGCACATAAAGAGACTTCCCATCTTCCCTCCCTCTTTTGTTTTTCTTTTAATTTTTGTGATAACATGCTTTCAATTTATTTATAATCACAGGTTTAATCCTATACTAAATAAAGAATTCAACAAGTAGACACTAGGAAGATCACTATTTCTCAGCAGTATTGACAAGGGCTATAAATAATAAGCAAATCTCAAGATGTCAATTTCACTCATATCCTTTAGAGTTTGTCTGTTTATGGCATTAAGAACAATCTTTATGTGCCTTTTACTCGTAGGAGGTTCTTTTTACACTTTTAGAAGGGTTCTCCTCTTATTCTGATGTTTATCCTAGCTTATAAATGATATTTTCAGAGTTTCTCAAATAAAAAATAGTTTGAAAAAAGGCAGCAAAGAGCAGAAGATGGGTAAAAGGTGCTAATAACAGACAATGTTTTCCATCCCTTCAGTGTGCATTGAGTAACAGAAAAGACCCAGAAAGTTGGGTAAAATTATTATAAATATCTCTGCACTCAAAATCTATTTTAGGGGCCTGTGCTGTGGTTCAGTGGGTTAAAGCCCTGGCATGAAGTGCTGGCATCCCATATGGGCACTGGTACTAACCCGGGTTGTTCCTCTTCTGATCAAGCTCTCTGCTATGGCCTGGGAAAGCAGTGGAAGATGGCCCAAGTCCTTGGGCCATTGCACCCACGTGGGAGACCTGGAAGAAGCTCCTGGCTCCTGGCTTCAGCCTGGTCCAGCTCTGGCTATTACAGCCATTGGGGAGTGAACCAGCAGATGGAAGACCGCTCTCTCTCTCTCTCTACCTCTCTTTATAACTCAATCTTTCAAATAAATAAAATAAATCTTTAAAAGAATTATTTTGAACTAAACAAAGACAAGTTCTAGTTGGAGAATGTGGAATCCTAGATGAGAGATGTAGTTGAATGAAATCACACATGGGGCTGACTTTGTGGCATAGCAGTTCAAGCCGCTGCCTGCAGCGCCAGCATCACATATGGGTGCCAGTTCAAGTCCTGGCTGCTCCACTTCTGATCCATTTCTCTGCTATGGACTGGGAAAGTAGCAGAAGATGCCCCAGGTCCTTGGGCCCCTGTACCCACGTGGAAGACCTGGAAGAAGCTCAAGGCTCCTGGCCTCAGATCTGCTCATCTCCGGCCACTGTGCCCATTTGGGGAATGAACCAGTGGATGGAAGACGTCAGTCTCTCACTGCCTCTGCAACTCTGCCTTTCAAGCAAGTAAACAAATCTTTGAAAAAAGAAAGAAACAAATCACACAGTCCCTTCAAATGCTATCGTTCTTATATGAGAGAAACTAAGGTTTCCATATTACAGCAAATAAGTCTTAAAATTCTACACTCCAGAACAAAGAAAATGAAAAAAAACTGAACAAGCAAAGCTCATAAGGAATGTCAGGAATAAACAGGTTTTCTGAAATTACAATTCACTCCCTATGTAAACAGAGATATTCTAAGTGATCACTTTCTTTATACATATATGGTAGCATATAGTGCTGGTGATTGATTAATCAGAAATGGCATGATTACCCTCATCATACATCAATAATTCATCATTTCTATCTCACATTATTTGATTGGGTCATTTGGAGGAAACTCTTCTGTGCATAAATATAGTGAAAAGGTGGTTAGTTAAAAATAACTATTTTCAGTCTCTTTCATACTCACTTTAAACAATCTTATCATGTTATGTATTCACTTTTTTCAGAACTTAAATACCTATTAAAAGAAGCAACAGCAAAAATCAGATTTCTCTGATTCACTTTCAGCCCACTACATGTTTTTACTTTTACTTTTTCTTACATGCCATAATATGTTCTTGATTATTAAATACTTTCATTAATTAAATTATAGACACATTTAACTCCTCCTCTCTTCTTTCTGACATTTCAAATGGAATACTGAAAGGAACAACAAACAAAATAGGAAGGAGATAACCAATAAGGTATGTTTCTGCAGAACATCAGGATATGAATACAGACTTTGAAAATCACCACATAACCTCAGCATTCTTACAATGGTAATAACTGTTACTCTCTAGTAATTATAGATATTTTATCACCAAATAGATTAGAAAAATGTTTTTAAAAGTGATATTTTTCATCTTTTATTCAAATCCAGTTTATACCATTATCAACAGCTTTGTCATTACATGAAGATGTTGAAAAAATAAATACAGATGTCTAAAGATATCAATGCTTAGACACTATATTCTTCTTTCAGAAAACACTCTGCCACTGGAGAAAACCACAGTGCTTTAAAGTTGGGTATGCTTTGCCATGCCATACTCCACAATCTTGCTATCCCAAAGTCTTGCTGAACTTCAGTCTCCTCATCTATGTAACAAAATTGCCCTGACTGTAAGTGTAACAAAAGATGATGTTTACAAGACACCTATCAGAATGCCTAGAGGATCATAGATTCTAAATAAATGATATTGTCTTTTCCCTAAAATATCTACAAAAAAAAACAGAGAAGAAATAAGCTCTTATTATTTCAATTTCTCTTACTGAAAAACATATTAATGTACTCCTTAGAATTGTCTATTAATGCCAAAGAATAGATTTATTGGCATATTTATCACTTAAGTGAATGACTAAATTTGCAAATAAATTTTTCATATTACTGTCATACAGAAGAGGTATTTATTGATATTTGTGGATATTAGCTTCACTATATCTCTACAAAACATATACAAACACTTGTGTGCCTAGAATTTACATAGGTAGATGTTCGTATATTTCCTTTAAAATATTTAATTTCTTTGACAAAGGATTAATCTCCAGAACATAAAAGGAACTCAAAGAATTCAGAAATACAAAAGCAAACCAATCTTTTATGAAATGGCAGAGGATCTGAGCAGATAGTTCACAGAAGAAATGCAAATGGCCAATAAATATATGAAAACATGTTTATACTAACCTTCAGGGAAATGGAGGTTAAAACCACAATGCAATATCCTCTCACTATAGTTAGAACGGCTATTATCAAAAAAGCAAAAAATAACAAATACTGGTGAGGAAATGGAGACCAGGGACTTCTACCCACATTGTTGATGTGAGTGCAAATTAGTACAGCAAACATGGAGAAAAGTATAGAGGTTTTTCAGAAAATTAAAGACAGTTCTACTCATTCTGATATCCCTACTTCATGTTAGAAATATAAAAGAAATGAAATTAGCATACCAACACAATATAGCCACTCCTATAATCAGTGCAGCACAATTCACATTAATCAAGATATGAAATGAACAAAAGGTTCTAACAATATGTAGATGGATGGATAAATAAACTGTGGTATATGTCCACAACAGAATACCATTCAGCCATTAAAAAAACATAGTATCCTGACATTTGCAGCAAAATGATGGATCCCAGGTTCACTATATTAAGTGAAATAAGCTAACCCAACAAAGGAAGAGAACTAAAGACCAACAGCTTTGATGAACACAGATGGAAAAATCCTCAACAAAATACAAGCTAATTGAATTCAAGCACACTTCAGAAATATTATTCACCCAAAGTGGGATTTATCTCAGGTATGCAAGGATGGTCCTACATTTGCAAATCAATAAATGTGATATACCACATTTACAAACTGAAGAATAAAAACCATATGATTATCTCAATAGACGCAGAGAAAGCATTTGATAAAATACAATATACTTTCCTGTTAAAACCTTGAACAAATTAGGTATTGAAGGAACATTCCTCAACACAATCATGGCAATTTTGACAAACCCACAGGCTGCATCTTATTTACTGGGGAAACATTGGAAACATTTCCACTAATATCCAGAATCAGACAAGGATGCCTACTCTCACCATTGCTATTCAATATAGTCCTGGAAGTTTTAGCTAGAGCCATTAGGAAAGAAAAAGAAATCAAAGGGATACAAATTGGAAAGAAGGAAGTCACACTATCACTATTTGTAGATGACATGATTCTATATAGAGAGGAACCACAATATTCCACTAAAAGACTACTGGAACTCATAAAGAATTTGATAAAGTGGCATGATATAAAATTAACACACAAAAATTGATAATCTTTAAATACACAATGTGATGACTGAGAAAGAATTTTTAAGATCAATTCCATTCGCAGTAACTACAAAAAATTAAATACCTTGAATACATTTAACCAAGGAGGTGAAAGATCTCTATGACAAAAATTACAAAACATAAAAACAAGAAATAGAAGACACAAAAAATGGAAAAAATATTCGATGTTCATAGATTGGAAGAATTAATATCAACAAAATATCCATAAAACCAAAAGCTATTTACAGATTCAAGGCAATAATAACTATCAAAATACCAAGGACATTCTTCTAGGATTTAGAACAACTGATGGTAAAATTAATATGGAAACACAAAAGACCACAAATAGCTAAAGTAAACTTATAAAACAAAAACAAAGGCAGAGATACCACAATACCAGATTTAAAGGCATACAACAGGGCAGTTATAATAAAAATAGTCTGGTACTGGAACAAAAACAAATGGATAGACCAATGCAACAGAATAGAAACTCCAAAAATCAATCCATGCATCTATAACCAACTAATCTTTGACAAAGGAGTGGAATTCAATCCTTGGAGAAAGGACAGTCATTTTCACAAATGGTGTTGGGAAAATTGGATCTCCACATGTAGAAGCATGAAACAAGACCCTTACCTTACACATTATACATAAATCAACTCAAAGTGGATCAAGGATCTAAATCTATGACCTGACACCATCAAATTACTAGAGGAGAACATTAGGGAAATTTTAAAAGATAATGACATAGTCAAAACTTCTTGGAAAACACCTCAGAAGCACAGGCAATCAAAGTCAAAATTGACAAATGGGATTACATCAAGCTGAGAAGCTTCTGTACTGCAAAGGAAATACACAGCAAAGTGAAGAGGCAACCAACAGAATGGAAGAAAACATTTGCAAACTATGCAACGGATACAGGATCAATATCCAGAATCTATAAAGAGCTCAAGAAACTCAAAAGCAACAAAGCAAGTAGTCCAGTTTAGAAATGGGCAAAGGACTTGAACAGTCATTTTATAAAAGAGGAAATTCAAATGGTCTACAGACACAGAGAAAATGTTCATTACTAGCCGTGAGGGAAATAAATGCAAATCGAAGCCACAATGAGGTTTCACCTCACCCCAGTTAAAATGGCTCTCATTTTGTTTCAACTTCAAAATCAACAAAAAATAAACACTGTCAAAATGTGGGGAAAAAGTTACCCTAATCCACTGCTGGAAAGCTGAAAATAGATCTACCATATTACCCAGCCATTCCACTCCTGGGATTTTACCCCAGAGAAATGAAGTCAGCATATGAAAGAATGATCTGTACCCCCATGTTTATTGCAGCTCAGTTCACAATAACTAAGATATGGAATCAACCCAGATGAAGTGTGGATGAAGAAATTATGGTATATATACTTTATGGAATACTACTCAGCCATAAAAAAGAATGAAACCCCATCTTTTGCAAAGAAATAGATGCAACTGGAAACCATTGTACTTAGTGAAATAAGCCAGTTCCCAAAAGACAAATATCATATTTTTCCTTTATCTGTGGTAACTAATACAGTACTTAAAATGTAACGTATAGGAATGAAATTGACATTTTGAGATCCAATGATTATTTACAGCCTTTGTTCTGTTGAGGAATGATTTTTTAAAAGATATATACTATTTGTTGAACTCTTTACTTAGTGTAGTGTTAATTTTAAGAGTATAAAGTAAACTGAAAGTAGATAATTATAAAAATTAAGACAGGGAGTAAGAGAAGGAGGAAGAGGAAGGGTGGAAGCATGGACACGAGGGAGGATAGTGTGGGAAAATCACAATGTTTCCTAAATTTGTATATATTAAATACATGAAATTTTTTGCCTCAAATAAAATAAAATATAATAAAGGAATCATAATTAAAATATATGGAGCAATTTTGTGGCTGTTTCCTGAAATTGTGTGTTTGAAAATACTCAGTTACTAATGAATGTACTTGTATGTATATATGAAGGTATTTCAAAAAGGTTGAGGAAAATAGAATCAAATGCTAAGTTTATTTCTGGCCAAAATTTTAAATCCTTGTATACGAGGTGGTCTTTAAAAAGTTCAGGGGTTGGAGCCGTGGCTCGCTAGGCTAATCCCCTGCCTACGGCGCTGGCACCCTGGGTTCTAGTCCCGGTTGGGGCGCCGGATTCTGTCCCGGTTGCCCGTCTTCCAGGCCAGCTCTCTGCTATTGCCCGGGTGTGCAGTGGAGGATGGCCCGAGTGCTTGGGCCCTGAAGCCCATGGAAGACCAGGAGGAAGCACCTGGCTCCTGGCTTCGGATCAGCGCAGCACGCCGGCCGTGGCAGCCATTTGGGGGGTTGAACGAACAGAAAGAAGACCTTTCTCGCTCGCTCTCTATAGTTTTGTAAATGCACAGCTCCAGCCATTGCAGCCATTTGGTGAGTGAACCAGTGGATGGAAGACCTCTTTGTCTCCCTTTGCCTATGCTTTTTTGTACCTCTGCCTTTCAAATAAATTGATTGATAAATCTTTTTATTTTTTATTTATTTATCTTTTTGAAAGGCAGAGTGGACAGTAAGAGAGACAGAGAGAAAGGTCTTCCTTTGCCATTGGTTCACCCTCCAATGGCCGCCGCAGCCTACACACTGTAATGGGCGCACCGCGCTGATCTGATGGCAGGAGCCAGGTACTTCTCCTGGTCTCCCATGGGGTGCAGGGCCCAAGCACTTGGGCCATCCTCCACTGCACTCCCGGACCACAGCAGAGAGCTGGCCTGGAAGAGGGGCAACCAGGACAGAATCCGGCGCCCCGACTGGGACTAGAACCCAGTGTGCCAGCGCCGCAGGCAGAGGATTAGCCTAGTGAGCCGCAGTGCCGGCCAAATCTTTAAAAAAAAATCAGTTTTAGAATATGCTATTACAAAGAACAGAGTTTTTCTTTTGCAGCTTTGAATTTTCAATGTATTATAGAGCCTGTGACTATATATCTTCAAGAAGCTAATCAATTTCTCTCTCTCTGCCTGACAGAGTTAGACAGTGAGACAGAGTTCAGGAAAAATAGATAGTATGAAAAAATAGATTTTTCTATGCTTTATCTATCTATATATATATATATATATATATCTAGTTTAAATGCTGTCTAGAATAATCAAATATCTTTTTCAAAATTGTAGTTTGTTGAAAAAGAATTTCAAAGTAGTAAAATGAAAGTAGTTAACCAGGGAAGAGAAATTAAAATAAGCTTATAGTCTATCGTGTTTTGCTATAAATTTAGCTATTTAAAAAGTAAAGAATTGCTAAAACAGAAGTTGAAGACACATTTCTGGAATATACAATTTTGCAAAAATATTGTGTTTTAGGTGCTGGCGCTGTGGCATAGTGGGTAAAGCCACTGCCTGCAGTGCCAGCATTCCATATGGGTGCCAGTTCAAGTCCAGCTGCTCTACTTCAAGCCAGCTCTCTGCTATTGCTTGGGAAATCAGTAGAAGATGACCCAAGTCCTTGGTTCTCTGCACCCACATGGGAGACCTGGAAGAAGTTCCTGGCTCCTGGCTTTGTATATGCACAGCTCCAGCCATTGCGGCCATTTGGGGAGTGAACCAGTGGATGGAAGACCTCTTTGTCTCTCTTTGCCTATGCCTTTCTGTACCTCTGCCTTTCAAATGAATTAATTGATAAATATTTTAAAAAATCAGTTTTAGAATATGCTATTAAAAAGAACAGAGCAAGTTTTTCTTTTGCAGCTTTGAATTTTCAATGTGTTATAGAGCCTGTGACTATATATCTTCAAAAAGCTAATCAATTTCTCTCTCTCTCTGCCTCCCTCCCTCTTTCCCTCCCTTCTCCTTCTCCCTCTCCCTCTCTCATTAGATATCTTACCTTTGTTTCATGGTAGATTTTTTTTTGACATAAATTGATTTTTCTTGACCCTAGAGATACCAATTTCTGTTTGGTCAGTGTTGCCTATACTATCAACCCATCAAGACTTTTATGCAATCTGATCTCTATTAGCAAAATCTCTTAATATTTTTTATATTTTTTGCTTTTCTAAAAAATAATATTGATTTATTTTGAAAGTCATAGTCACATATATATATATATATATAGAGAGAGAGAGAGAGAGAGAGAGAGAGAGAGAGAGAATCTTCCATCCACTGGTGAACTCTCCTTATGGCTGCAGTGGCCAGTGTTGGGACAGGCCAAATCCAAGAGCCAGAAGCTTCTTCCAGTTCTCTGATATAAGTGGCAGGGGCCCAAACACTTAGGCCATCTTCTGCTGCTTTTCCCAGGCCATTAGCAGGGAGCTGGATAAGAAGTGAAGCAGATGGGACACAAACTGGTGCCCATATGGGGTGCTTCTGCTAAACCCCAACACCAGCCTGAATTTCTATCTTTCACACTTTGAAAATTGTTTTCTCTTTCCTAGGTTTTACAAGGTAAGTGGCTGATGCAACACAAAGTCCCAGAATATGACTGGTATGTATTTGGTGCTCATCTGATGCATTAGTGTAAATTATTTTACTTATTTATAATTCTTTACTCAGTTAAAAGGTATACACTTTAATAGATTTTGATTTTTTAGATATTTTTCTTTTTTTAAGATTTTATTTATATATTTATTTGAGAGGTAGAGTTCAGTGAGAGGGAGAAACAGAGAGAAAGGTCTTCTGTCCACTGATTCACTCCCCAAATGGCTGCAACGGCCAGAGCTGTGCTGATCCGAAGCCAGGAGCCAGGAGCTTCTCCCAGGTCTCCCACGTGGGTGCAGGGGTCCAAGGACTTGGGCCATCTTCTACTGCTTTCCCAGGCCATAGCAGAGAGCTAGATTGGAAGAGGAGCAGCCGGGAGTAGAACTGGGGCCCACATGTGATGCCGGCGCCGCAGAGGAGGATTAACCTACTGTGCCACAGAGCCGGCCCCAGATACTTTTCTTTTTTCCTCTTTTGTATCATATTTGTCAGTAATTGTGAATCTTTGTGAGCTGCTTCCATCTATAAAGATAATTTTCAGGTATTTATTATAAACCTATCTACAGAATTAACATTTAGTAAATGCTTTTACTATAAAATAAAAGTTGTATCTGATGCTTTAAGACTTCTCTTATACTAAAATTTGAAAAAAAGAGGTGAGATTCTTATGTTGGAGATCAAAGCTATATTATTAGCAACTACAGATCTTTGACCGCACAGATCACATTTTTATGAATGCAGCTAAACCTTAAGATTAAGGACTACATGGTATTGCAAAAGCGGTCATTTGATTATAATGCCAGTTGATAGGGAAGAAGTAACTCATCAAGACAAAATTAAGATGCTGTTAGAGGGGCCGGCACTGTGGCGCAGCAGGTTAACACCCTGGCCTGAAGCACCAGCATCCTGTATGGGCACCAGTTCTAGTCCTGGCTACTCCTCTTCTGATCCAGCTCTCTGCTATGGCCTGGGAAAGCAGTAGAAGATGGCCCAAGTCCTTGGGCCCCTGCCACTGTGTGGGAGACCTGGAAGAAGCTCCTGGCTCCTGGCTTCGGACTGGCGCAGTTCCAGCCATTGCAGCCAATTGGGGAGTGAACATTCGGATGGAAGGCCTTTCTCTCTCTGCCTCTCCTCTCACTGTGTAACTCTGACGTTCAGATAAATAAATAACTCTTAAAAAAAGATGTTGTTAGAGTAAGAAAATGATGCTGGTTACCTAAAAAGCAAAAAAAGCTTATGTCAAGAGTGGTCTTGGAGATGTCAGAAATGTAACATCAAATGAAACTAGTGATAATTAGAGATATATCGCTTCTTAAAATTGAAAGCAGATTATCACACCATAATTCTACATTCATAAATTGCCGACATCACAATTCAGTGAGCTTTTGATTATCTGTATTGACTGGGAGTAAGAATACACTTACATTAGGGTTTGTATAAAGTCACACTCAAATAGTTATACCCTGATTCTTTTTCAGGTTATGCCAATCAATTAGAAGTAACAAAGTAGTTCCATATAAGAACTAATCATGCTTTTAATTCTAAATCATGAACCTATATTATTTATTATAACTTATCACACAAAAATACTCAATATTAGATAATTATAAATTTCTCCAGATAAAATCAGACAATGATCATAGTGATAAAGCAATATAAGAAACATTTTTATGGACAATGTGGCTTTGTGCCACTTCCATTAGCTACCACACTATTAAAATATGGTTAATTACAAGAAAGAAGAGGAAATTAATAGGTTTTGAATATAGCAATAAGGGGAAACTCTTGACGACATAAAGGGGTAATACAGAGATTATGGATTCTGCTTCTCTAGAGGCATTGCACTTTCCTTTTTTACCTCTTTTACTGATCATTCTCTAGCTTGTAGGATATCGTTGCTATACTTGTTGAACTAAAAATGTCATCAGCCAGCCAAATGCACTTTCCATTCTCCAGATTTTCAGTTCTGCTTTTTGTTAATGTTACTCAGGCTGGCTGATGAGTTTTTGCTTGATATATTATTTTTCTTACTCACTTTCATAAAAGACTGATTGAATTTTCACTTTTTTATCAAATTATAACACAAATTCAGGAACACATTTTTATATTTATAATCTTTTAAAACTCTTTAAAATTTTCAGTGCATTAAAGCCTAGATTTTTTCCATCTCCTAGACCAAAAATACCTACTTTCTTTTTCTATTTCCTCACATCTACCTACTTTCCTGTGATACTGCTATTAGTAATCAGAGACATTTTCCAATTTCAGAGCTAGGATTATAGTCTTTGAAGAAGACAGAGCAAGAATGTTGGCCATTTGCTTTTACCATAAAGAAGAAAAAAATTACTTTTGTGAAATTCTTGGTAATTCCTACATGGGCTTAAAATATCTCACACTTGAAATGAACTTACATGCTCTTATTTCCCTACATCAAGAATCAAAAACATCACCAAGACACACATCCAATCTTATACTGCAAAGAAATAACCTGAAATGATGCATGTTTTTTTTTTCTGTATTACTGATTTCATGTTTTATATGTGAGACTAGTAAATGATACACACACCCACACACACAAAATTTACAGTATGAGACATAGAAGTAAAATATGTTTTCTTTAAATTATGCAAACAAATCTTTAGAGATGATAATTAGAGACTTAAGACATAACAAATACTTTTTCAGCTCTGCTAATACACTATAATAATATATTATTACTACTATGTGTTATCACAGTGTTGTGCAGTACAGTTTATCTGGGAAGATTCTGAGATTGTGACAATGCTCAGAGGAAAGGAGTTTTGTGGTCTCTGAACTATGTAAAGAGGAGAAGAAGAAGTCTTCCAATGGGGCCAGCGCTGTGGTGTAGCAGGAAAAGCCTCACCTGCAACACCAGCAGGTCACTCTGCTTTGCAGAGGAACAAGATGTCAGCAGAAAGTCAGGGTCCCTGCACGACGTTGGCCCCTTTGTTATTCTAGCATACCTCTCATTTTCTGTTATTCCTCACCACTTGTAAATGTTAATATACAGATAGCTTAGCATTTCTGTGGATTTAATATCAAATGTCAAAAAACCAAATCTGAGTCACCAACTGATTTCATATGATAAAATACTGGCAGTTAATGTTTGCCCCTTGTGGTTTCTGTGATGTCTGGGGTAGACAAGATACCACCCTTTGCTTGAGACTGAGGAAAGCACAGCAAATAGGGAATATTAGGGAACATTTTCCAAATGGCAGGACTTTGGTTGACAGCAAAATTTACTAATACAACCTGGAGGGAGATATCAGAATAGCCTTTGTAGCATTTATATTTTAGCAGGGAGATCAACAGTAGACAAATAAGTAAAATATCTGTAGTATAAATGAAGGTGATAAGATCTACAAAGACAGTTCATAAGAAAAGAGGGCTAAGACATAAAGGGAAACGAATTGACTGACAAGGTGGTCAGTGCAATTGTGAAAACATAGAGTAGGCTTCTATGATAGAAAATAATGGAGAGTTACTTTAGATTGAGTAGTTGAGGAATAATTTCCTACAAAGGTAACATCTGAGCTGATACCCAAATTACAAGGAGACAAACAAGGCAGCATTTTACAGAAGAATTTTCAAAGGCCTTTAGTGAACAGTGAGCCTGGAGTGTTGGAAGAACAAAATTCAGCACATCTCAAGAACTGGAATTGAACAGTACAGAAATGAACGTACACATATAGGTAGGTACAGCCCGCACACGGCAAAATAAAATTTCCCCTCTTCATCTGGGTCTGTATGTATGGAGCATCTTATCTGTAGGTTATACAAATGTACCCCAGATGGCTATTTTAGCCCTTGACATGACTCCTGATTCCATTTAGTGGGCCACACCACCAGTCAGACTGTTGAACCAAAATGTATCATGTCAGGCATGATGGTAAATGATTGAATATAGTGTTGACTAAAAGTCACTGCCAGCCCCCTCTGATGTATATATATTTCACTGGAGAAGACTTACCTGAAATGATTATACATATCATGAATATCTACAAAGTGGGCAGTTGAGATATATTATTGATATTGATAATAAAGGAAGATCAATATAGACTATAGCTTAGATTGAATATATTTGTAGTAATATTCTATCATGTACTTCACAAAGTCATTCTTAGATCTTTGTATCTATTATAATAAAATAGGTTAAAAGCATTCATTTATATAGTGCTTTACAACTGTCTAAGTCCTTTCTTATGCACTACTTCATTAAATATTCACAATAGCTGTGATAGAGGTCAGCCAATTATAATTATCCTCATTTTAAAGATGATTAAGCTGAAGCTCCAAGAATGTAAATGATGTATCTGTAATCATGAAATGAGTCAGCAAAGCAAGTCGTCCTAGCCATGCTGAACCCTATGTGTATCACCAGGGGTCTTGTCTGAGCTAAATAAAGTAAAATCCTTGATCAATTTAACACTAGACATTTAGCTTTGGGGCAAAAGGAAAAGAGAATATAGCACTATAATTCTTTAGAAATAAGAGGTCTATTTAGGGAGGTTTTCAGTTGAGCTCCAGATAATAAATTGTAAAGAAATCCTATGTGAATATGAAATTAAGAAATATTCAGAAAGGCAGGGGATTATTGTATAACCTTGTTCTGACAGAAATTATTTTTAAACCGGACATGTGAATAGATTGTGGCTACACCTTGATGCCTTTGCATTCTGGATTTTTTTTTCTTTCCCCATTCTCAAAATCACTAAAAATCAATGAATCTTACCCACCATTTCCTCAGAGTTTATTGCTTAGTTTAGAAATCTACACCTGCATTTGGTAGATTAATCTTAGCTGTTCCCTCTGATTCTGATGAAAACTTCTGCTCAGAGCCTCCAGAAAACTTAACTCTGCATTCTTTTCTCGTTATCTTTTTCCAAGCTCTAAACCTGATGCCAAGATTTGTATTTCAACAACCTCTTCATAGAAATGTTAAACTGTCAAATTTTGGAAAGCTTCATTTATTTAACCTTCCTCTATTTCTTAAGAGGTCAGTGGAGAATTCTACTCCAACAGAAACCCTGAATTTACTGCCTTTCTAAATGAACTCTCTTGGGGCCGCCACTGTGGTGCAGTAGGTTAAGCCTCCTCCTGCGGCGACAGCATCTCATATGGGCCCCAGTTCTAGTCCTGGCTGCTTCGCTTCAGGTCAAGCTCTCTGCTGTGGCCTGGGAAAGCAGTAGAAGATAACCCAAGTTTTTGGGCCCCTGCACCTGAGTGGGAGACCTGGAAGAAGCTCTGGCTCCTGGCTTTGGATTGGTGCAGCTCCAACAGTTGTGGCCATTTGGGGAGTGAACTAGTGGATGGCGGATGGAAGACTTTTCTTTCTGTCTCTCCCTCTCACTGTCTGTAACTCTACCTCTCAAATAAATAAATAAAATATTTTTAAAAAGAACACTCTCTGTTGCTCTCACAGAGTGCAGAACTGTTTGTGTTTTTCTAATTTTCACTTGAAATTCACAAATGCCTGTCTGTGGTATAGCTGGTTAAGTTGCCATCTAGGGCCGGCATCGCGGCTCACTAGGTTAATCATCCACCTGCAGCACCGGCACCCCGGGTTCTAGTCCTGGTTGGGGCACTGGTTCTGTCCCAGTTGCTCCTCTTCCAAGTGCTTGGGCCCTGCACCCGCAGGAGGAAGCGCCTGGCTCCTGACTTCAGATTGGTGCAGCATGCTAGCCACAACGCACCAGCCGTAGCGGTCACTTGGGGGGTGAACCAACAGAAAAAGGAAGACCTCTCTCTCTCTCTCTCTCTCTCTCACCGTCTAACTCTGCCTGTGCAAAAAAAAAAGGCTGCCATCTAAGCACCAGCATCCCATATAGGCGCCAGTTCAAGTTCTGGCTGCTCCACTTCCCATCTATCTCCCTGTTGCTGTGCATGGGAAAGCAGCAGAAGATGGCCCAAGTGCTTGGGCCACCTGTGCCCATGTGGGAAACCCAGAAGAAGCTCATGGCCCCTTGCTTCAGATCCACCCAGTTCCAGCCAGTGCGGCCATTTGGGGAGTGAATCAGCAGAAGGAAGACTTCTCTCTCTCTGCCTCTCCCATCTTTCATATAAATAAATAAATGCTTAAAAATACAATTACCTGATTATAAATATTACATATCTAACCTCTCCCCTTTCACCAAACCTGCAAATGCTTTCTCTATTAACCATAATTACCAATAGCACATGTCAATGATTAAGAAATAAAAATTAATACAACTTCAGTTATATATGTGTGTTTATATGCTTTTTTTGTTCTTACTGGCTATGAACTTGTACCTGGATTGCATGTAGTATACTAACGAGAAATACAGTACTGCTGTGAGACCATCACTATGTGACCACAGGCAAGGTGTTCTGCTAAGTATTTCTTAAATCCTATTTTATTTTAGCTTTACATAAACACTATGGATTGATAATTACTTTGCAATATGCTTCCTTCTAAAAAGTTTGGGAAGATCAAAGACATTTTAAAAAGAAACTTATGACAAATATCTCTGTAAAAAATGAAAAACACTTACAGGAACCAGGAATTTTTTAATCTCTTCCAACGCGTGACTCATTCGTGAGTAAGCTTCCCCAGGTGGTGCAAACACTTCAATTAATACATGAAGTTCATCACTCAAGTGGGCATATTTGGCTTCCCCACTCTTCCTTAGTTCTTCTTCCTGTGAAAGAGGTTATTTTTAGAAATACAAATCTATTCCTTTTGCATTGATTTGGCATTTACTGGCAATATGACAAAAAGGCATAATCTTAGATAATTTTCCATAAGTAGAAAGAAACCCGTTGAGAAATAAAAATCTGCTACAAGCCATTTAAAGATTTCAAAATCGTATTTGAGAGATTGAATGATTACAAAAAGAACCTAGCATAATTATCATCTACAACAGATTTTAATCAGCTAAATGAATAATTCTAAACCCCTAAAAATCAGTCACACAAATGCCATTAACTCTTTGTGTACATCAGTACATTCTGGGGAAAAAAGGATTTATTTTGTTATTTTTGTATCTGATATGTAGTATTCTGCAGATGAGAAGCAAATGATTATCACCACATTGTTTAAGAAATCAGAACTTTCTAGCTGCATTTTAGTGGTGCATGGTGCTTGTTCATGATGAAAAGAAAGCTAGGGTAGGTAAAACCAAAGCTTGTCTCCCAGCCTATGTTTCCACCATTGCAGGTTATCATCAAGCTTTATATTCTCAGTGTTTCTATAATTTTCTGCTTTATTTTGTTCAACAAGGGTATGTTAAACGGATGGCAGTGAAGCTTCGTGCTGATTTCAATTCTTTTTGAGTTCCACAGCTCCTGCTTCACCAACAATACATTCCTATTGGATGAGATTTTTCATACTACTATGCCCAAGCCGTTATTGAAGCCTCATTAATTCAGTTCAGATGCAGAGCAACTCAGTACAATGGCCCATATCTTTTGATCATGTGTGGGAAGTATTTTATACACATCAATTGCAACCACAACAATATTACACATATTCATATATTTTGAACTTTGACCAAATCAGGTAATTTTTATAATTGTATTTGCATGTTTTAAAATTTCTAGAAAGCAACTTTGGGTTAAGAGGTTAACATAAATGATGCTATGTTTACATCCTTGTTCCCAACAGTTGTTAATGAAACAACAGTTATCTCACTGTACATCAAAGCATAAAAATAAACCAGTAATTTATGGCCCAATGTGGAGATTAAATGGAGAAGTGACATGAATAGACTAAAACTGAGTAAATGAAATCAAATTTGCTAATGTGTATGTTTATCTGAAGTGTGCAGTGTTTTAAAATGTAAAGCAGATGTGAAAGACATGTCCTGATTTCCTATCTAGACAACCTCTGTCCACTCAGAGCTCTCTAAGATTAGCCTGGGAATCCAATCTGCACTTCACTTTCCATTTTCAACAAGCACTTGACTTTAAAGACATTTCTTAGTGCCTAATTCTGAGGCTGGAGAGAAGCATCGGCATTTGACTGAACTAAAACACACTCAGGCCAGCTCCGCGGCTCACTAGGCTAATCCTACGCCTTGCGGCGCCAGCACACCGGGTTCTAGTTCCGGTCAGGGCACCGGATTCTGTCCTGGTTGCCCCTCTTCCAGGCCAGCTCTCTGCTGTGGCCCGGGAAGGCAGTGGAGGATGGCGCAAGTGCTTGGGCCCTGCACCCCATGGGAGACCAGGAGAAGCACCCGGTTCCTGCCATCGGATCAGCGCGGTGCCAAATTTTACAAAGTATGTGTAACATGTAACATGTGGCAGAGTTAGACAGTGAGAGAGAATGACAAAGAGAAAGGTCTTCCTTCCATTGTTTCATCCCCCAAATGGCTGCTACGGCCAGCACTGCACCAATCAGAAGCCAGTAGCCAGGTGCTTCCTCCTGGTCTCCCATGCGGGTTGCAGGGCCCAAGCACTTGGGCCATCCTCCACTGCCTTCCCGGGCCACAGCAGAGAGCTGGACTGGAAGAGGAGCAACCGGGACAGAACCGGTGCCCCAACTGGGACTAGAACCTGGAGTGCCAGTGCCGCAGGTGGAGGATTAGCCTAGTGAGCCGCGGCGCCAGCCGCAAATCTGCTCTTATGGTGAGAACCTTAACTAAAGGAAAGCTGCTAACCTGAGAGTTTAAACAGGTCTTCACAAAAATAACTCAGCACAACCCATTTAAACTTAACATCAGCATATGTTACAATCTAGGAAAATAAAAAGCATATAACATGTTACATGAATGCACTTTACTTCGGAAGTATCTGATCTAGGCAGAAGGCATCAAAGAGAGGGAAGAGAGGCTACAATAGATCCATGCTGGGGCAGAACGCTCTCATCTCCACACCTGGAAATCTGAGAGCTGTAATGTAGAATGGTTTCTCTATGCTTAATGATCTTAAATATTCATGTGACTATCACTTTTATATTCTTCAAAGAATACATCGGCTTGCTGCTGAGTATTTAGTGTGTTCTCATAAGTGGTATTAGCGGTTAAGGCAGATAAAGTAACCAATCAGTTTCAACACATATCAGGAATTTATTTCTTGCCCAGATGAAGTTCAAGCTTGTGTTCATATTTGGATGCCACTTCTCCACACAGATCCAAGCATCTGGGGTCTTGCCATCTTTTGGTTTCTCAGTCTTCATGGTTTTGGCATCAATGACATCAAGAGAATAGCAAACATGGTGGACAACCTCAAAGGTTTCCATGAGACAGCCTATAAGTAGCTTACAACATTCCTCCCTATATTTCCTGGTCGTGAGACTAGTGACTGTGGTCTAGATATGAACTCAGAAGATAGCATAGACTGTATATGGCTACCAAATCTGCCATGTGAACACACACAATCCTCTATAATATAATGGTGTTCAAAAATAGTGTGATTCAATGGAAATATGTGAGGCACACACATAATTCAAAACATTTTGGTAGGTGCTTTCAAAATAAAAAGATGGTCAGGCATTTGGTGCAGCAATTCTGAGGCCCTGTGAAACACTCTTCATTCTTTATTTGAGTGCCTGGTTCAAGTCCACCTCTGCTTCTCATTCAGCTTCCTGCTGATGCAAAGCCAACTTCAAATACTTGGATCACTACCACTCATTTGGGAAACCTAGACTGAGTTCTGGTCTTCTAGGTTTGGGGAGAGGATCTCTGTCTGTCTCTGTCCTCTCTCTCTCTCTGTCTTTCAATTAAGTAAATTAAAAAAAAAATTAAAAATACAAATATGCACATACTTATAAGCAAGAGAAATAAATTTTAGTAATATATTTTAAAATAACATCAGAAACATTTATGTTGTTAATATACAATTATTAATAAAATATTTTTCTCTTAGACCATCTTTGAATAAGTGTCTATTTCATAAGGATAGCACAGCTCAATTTGGTCTACTCACAGTTCACTGGCATAAGAGTCACATGTTGCTAGAGCCTACTATACTGAACAGCTTCTTTCTAGACTTTTAGAGGGTACAGGTAAAATATGATAAAAATATTGTCCTCCAGGTTCTTACATTAAGCTTGAGTGCTTTAAGCAATGAATTTGTTTATTAAAATAATAAGTAACTAAATATGTTATCTATATCATGAGTAGGAAGCAGTAGCAGGAAAAGCATACCTTTTTTTTATTTATTTGACAGATAGACAGTGAGAGAGAGAGAGAGACAGAAAGAAAGGTCTTCCTTCCATTGGTTCACCCCCCAAATGGCCGCTATGGCCAGAGCTATGCCAATCCAAAGCCAGGAGCCAGGTGCTTCCTCCTGGTCTCCCATGTGGGTGCATGAGTCCAAGCACTTAGGCCATCCTCCACTGCCTTCCCGGGCCACAGAAGAGAGCTGGACTAGAAGAGGAGCAACCGGAACTAGAACCTGGTGCCCATATGGGATGCCAGTGCCGCAGGTGGAGGATTAACCTAGTGAGCCACGGTGCTGGCCCCTGAAAAAACATATTTCAGAGATTCAGATCAACTATTTTTTAGAGATGATATAAGCATCAAGCATACTTACCCTCTGATGTGGAAACTGAATAGACAATATTCAACTTCCTAGAGATCAGAGTTAGTCAGGATAGAAGACAAGACTCAATGGAATAGGAGATGGCATGAATAAAGATGTTGAGGAAGAAAAGTTAGTCCAGCAGAATCTGTCACGAGCAGGGCAAGCATTTGTTGTAGAGGTTAAGAGATTACTGATGCCATAAACAGGAGTGTCAATTTGTAAAGTCAACAACAGGAGTCACTGTGCACTTACTCCTCATGTAGGATCTCTGTCCTTAATGTGCTGTACATTGAGACTTAATGCTATAACGAGTACTCAAACAGTATATTTCACTTTGTGTTTCTATGGGGGTGCAAACTGTTGAAATCTTTACTTAATGTATACTAAACTGATCTTCTGTTAAAAAAAAAAAAAAAAAAAAAAGAAGAAATTATCAATTCCCAACTTGACTCTCACTGGGATTAAACATGACAATAGGTCTGATCTGATTTCATCATCATTTAAAAAATCATCTATTATTTTTCACTTTATGTTTCTGTGTGGGAGCAAACTGTTGAAATCTTTACTTAATGTATGCTAAACTGATCTTCTGTATATAAAGAGAATCGAAAATGAATCATGATGTGAATAGAAGGGGAGAGGGAGTGGGAAAGGGGAGGGTTGCGGGTGGGAGGGACGTTATGGGGGGGAAGCCATTGTAATCCATAAGCCGTACTTTGGAAATTTATATTCATTAAATGAAAGTTAAAAAAAAAAGATGCCAGATGGGATGCTTACAGCTCATATGAGAGTAATTGAGTTACAGTCCGCTCTGTTTCCACTTCCAGTGTCCTGCTAACGTGCATCCTGGGAGGCAGCAGATGATGGCTCAAGTAGTTGGCTTACTGCTACCCAAGTGGGTGACCCTGACTGAGTTCCTAGCTCCTGGCTACAGCCTGACCCTGCCTCAGTTGTTGTGAGCACTTAGGGTGTGAATGAACAGGCGGAAGTCTCTCTCTCTCTTTCTCTCTCTCTCTTTCTCTCTCAAATAATTTCAAATAAATGAAAATAATAAATTTTAAAAACTATTTAAAATATGATCGACTATGAGCTATTACTGGTTATTTTCAAAATTAGACTTTCACATGTTCAAGAGTGTATTGTGTGTTTGAGCTCACCTATTGGGGTAAATCTTGAAAGGGCAAAATTCCCCAGGATTTAGTTCTTTATCTGTGACATTAATAGTCAAATACTTAACCACAGGACTTTTTTTGGGTTTTAAGAAAATTGAAGAACATGTTATAACTAGAAAATTCTATACAAATATGTTATATCTTTATTTCCTATATTCTCAAATAGTAGTGTTCAAATGTTACTTGGCTTTTTCAACAGACACCACAATAAATGTTCTTCAAACAAGCAGAAGAGTTATTTTTCTCTCTAGTGAACATTCAGGCTATAGAAACTACAGTGGCAGGTGTATCTTCTCTGCACTCTTGCCTCACGACCCAGTCTACTCCTCTTTTTCATTCAAGTGAATCCCTACAATGTTGCCTCCATGTTGTTGGAGGTTGCTGTCTGACATCACTTCTGAATTTTACTTTATGGGAAGGAGAAAGGAGAAGTGGGAGGCAAATGCATCTTTTCAAGGACATATTTCAGACACTGCATGCATCATTTCTTCTCACATCTCTTTAGTGAGGACACAGCGACAGGATGGCCTTGGAGGCAATGGAAGCTGGGAAAATGGCCTCAGACTGAGTGTCCAGGAACCCAACTGAAATATGGGGCTTCGTGTATCGTAAGATAAAGAATGAAAATGGTTGACGATAGCTGTTCCTGCTTCATCAGGGCTAACTAAAATAATATGCTACTAAGGCAAAATGTAAGTAAAACATACCAATCTTTATCAGACATTTCATAGGAAAATGAATGACACTAAATAGGGTCTATTGTAGCACACTGCAATATTTAATTTTTAAAGAGATATTGGTATATTTTTAAAGAGATACTTGTCTTAGGGATTAAAATATATATTTCATCTTCTATAAAATAATGTTCCTCATATGAAATTAACTGGTAATTAGGTAATTTAACTCTCAGTTCAAAAGTACCACATTTATTGAAGAAAACATGTAAAAGCTCAAAGTACAAATATATTTTTCCAGACATTCGTAACTACTGGTTGCATCTCTGCTGTACTTTTCTTAGTCTCTTTTTGTAGTAATAATAATAGTAGTAATAGAGTGGGAGCCATAATTTTCTTCTTAGGTGACTAACATGCAAAGTACTACTAATGGACTACTTAACTTTGTCTTCACAACCATACTTTGTGCCGTACGTTATTTACTATATTTTACAAAACAAGAACCTACAGCACAGAGAGAAAAATTTGTCCAGTTTCACAGACTCTAAATCTTAGAATTGGATTAGAATCCATAGAAACTCATTGCAAAATCAAGCTCCTACAGCACCTTGAGACATCGCCCCATGCCAGCGAAGAGTGCCTCGTTGCCCCATGTCAGCAAGAAGTAGCTCTAAAGACAGATCATCATCCCTCTGCCCCTCCTGGACTTTTGGGACTAATGTAACCCCTACAACTGCTGCTTTATGAAAAACAAAAGGGGGGAATGTTAGGAAACTGGCATAGTCTTATCTACAGCACGATCTACACCTTGACACCATCCTAGGCTCTAGCCCCCACTGCCATTGTTGGAAGTCGGGTGGCCACATGGCCCAACCACTGGTGTCAAGCTCCACCCCCATCCTAATGGGATTTACTGCTCCTGCTTTCCTGCCCGCTGTCGCTCCCCCTCTTCACGGAGGAACGACACAGGACCCTGCGCTGTTCTTTTGTCTGCTCGGCCCTCCCCGGGTTTGCTGCTGGTTCTTCCTGGGTTGGCTACCGTCTCTCCACCTCCGTGGAAGGGCGGTTCCCCCTGCCACATTCCCCACTTCCGCGGGGGAGCGGCACACCGCCGGCCGACTCTCTTGGGGGCTGCTCAGGTGTTCCTTCAGATGTTCCTGGTGCATGTTGTCTCTCTCCTCCTTTATAGTCCTCTTCCACCAATCCCAACTTGGCTGCCCACATGCCGAGTATGCTGCTCTCCTCCAATCAGGAGCAGGATCAGCTCCTGGAGGTCCTCACTCAAGTTGGCAAGAGGCAGCTGCGTAGAAGCTGTTTTCTCCTCTCCCAGCGCCATATTGTGGGAGAGCAGATGCATAGAATAAGTCTTAATTCCAGTAACTTAGTCTAGTCCGAGTTGCTCCCCACAGATCCCCCTTTCTTTTTATTTTTGGCGTTGATACGCGCCTGTCTTCGGTGCCCCGCGGCACACACTCTGCTCTGCTTGCTAGAGTTGCCCACAGGTGCTTACAAGTCCTATCAATCATGCAAACCGAATCCGGGCCCTCTCTTCGCCATGTTGTGAGGAGGTTTTTAGGCGCTGATGCGTGCCTGTGTTCAGTGCCCTGCAGCGCATGCTCTGCTCTGCTCGAACTGCCTGCAGGTGCTTACAAGCCCTATCAATCAGGCAAACCGAATCCAAGCCCTCTCATTGCCGTCTTGTGGGGAGACTTATTGGTGTTGATAACGTGCCCGTCTTCGGTGACCTGCAGCCGCCCGCAGGTGCTCACCACCTCCCTAATCAGGCAGACCGAATCCAAGCTCTCTCATTGCCATGTTGAGGGGTGGCCTTATTTTTCTCTATTTCTCTATCTCCGGGCATTCCTATCTCTCCCATTTTACTTCTATCTGCCAGCATTCCTATTTCTCTCATTTTACTTCTAAATTTCTGTTTCTCTTATCCTTGTGGCTTCCCGGCGCCCGCCCCGAGGCTGCTTCTCGGCGGCTCGCCGGCTCTGAGCCGCTTCAGCCCGCGCTTCTCTCATCTGCGCGGCTTCCCGGCGCCTGCCCTGCGGCGGGCTCCCGGCTCTGCGCGGCTCGGCTTCGCACGCACACTCCGCGGTCTCCATGCCCTTCGCGTCCGCACCACGGCCTCGCACTAGCCCCACGTTCCCTATCTATTCACGCCCCGTGCTCTCTCTGCACGCGGCGGCTTCCACGAGTCACACAGCGTAGCTTACGTTTCCGCCACCACCGGTATTCAATCTAAGTTCCCCGGGCTAACCTGGCGAATTCAACCTAGCTCACGCGTCTGCACCTTTCTGTCTGGCTTCCCCCCTTTGCTCCCCGGGCTAATCTGACGGATTCCAACCTGGCTTACGTTTCCACTTCTGGTTTTAACTTTTCGCCCCTTATTCCCTGGGCTGAGTCGACGAATCCCAAGGTAGCTTTTGTCTCCGCCTCAGCCTGCCCCTGCGGCTTCAATTTCCCTAACATTTTTCTCTACCCGGCATGTTTCCCTAAGTTTTCCTCCAACAATATTCCTCCCTCATTTCTCCTGGCCTCTCCCCACAGTCCGTATCCAAGTCTAAGTTTCTTATAGGTTTCACTTTCACTTTCAACCTGCACACCGTATCTGAGTCTAAGTTTCTTCTTGCTTTCACTTTAAATCCTAACTTCTTTCCCACAGTCTTTGAATGTGTCTACTTTGGCCTTCATATTCTTCATATCCGAGTCTATGCCTAGGCTTTCGATAGCTTCTTCCGGCACCTTTTCCATCCGGCTTTCCCTAGGCTCTTTGCTAGTCTCTCTCTCCGGTAATTTCCCACTTCTTCCTGTTTCTTCCCTCCTAGGTTTCCTATCCGAGTCACGGCACCATTATGTCGCTCCCCCTCTTCACGGAGGAACGACACAGGACCCTGCGCTGTTCTTTTGTCTGCTCGGCCCTCCCCGGGTTTGCTGCTGGTTCTTCCCGGGTTGGCTACCGTCTCTCCACCTCCGTGGAAGGGCGGTTCCCCCTGCCACATTCCCCACTTCCGCGGGGGAGCGGCACACCACCGGCTGACTCTCTTGGGGGCTGCTCAGGTGTTCCTTCAGATGTTCCTGGTGCATGTTGTCTCTCTCCTCCTTTATAGTCCTCTTCCGCCAATCCCAACTCGGCTGCCCACACGCCAAGTACGCTGCTCTCCTCCAATCAGGAGCAGGATCAGCTCCTGGAGGTCATCACTCAAGTTGGCAAGTTGGCAAGAGGCAGCTGCGTAGAAGCTGTTTTCTCCTCTCCCAGCGCCATATTGTGGGAGAGCAGATGCATAGAATAAGTCTTAATTCCAGTAACTTAGTCTAGTCCGAGTTGCTCCCCACAGCCCGCCCTCTGGCAAAGTTTTAAAAGGACCTGTTCCTGAACACATGGGTCTCTCTCGGCTCCTCTTGTCTTCTCTCCTCTCTTGCTCCCCTCTCTCACTTGTCTTCTCCTCTCTCTTGTCTTCTCTTTCCTCTCTCTCTTCTCTCTGCTCTCTTCTCTCCTCTCCTCTCCTCTCATCTTTTGCTCTCTCTCGCTTGCTCTCTCTCCTTCTCTCTGTCTCCTGCTCTCTCTCTCTCTTGATCTCTCTTAGGCTCTCCTTCTCCCTTTTCTCCTTCCTCACCGCTTCCCTCCAGTCTGCTAGGTTTTCTCCAATAAACCCTTTCCCTTACTCTAGTGTTTGGTGTGTTTTGTGGCGACCTTACAATATTTCTACTAGAGATGTCTATAAATTGTTTCAAATGTTGTTTTGTTTTGCTGAAATTGTATAAATGGATACATAAATGAGTAAATCTTTCTCCAGAATTTTCATCACTATGTGACAGAATTGCATGATTTTGATAAATATTTTCAGAACTTTTTTTTACAAAAAAAAAAAGTCAAGCTCCTAATCACATGGGTATATTAAGAGTAAATTATGGGAAATTAAGGGTAAGTAAATTTGGAATTCTCCCAGAATATATCTAGCTTCTGAAAGACTGTGGCCAGTGGTCTCCCACTAATTTCATGGTGTTCAGGACCATAAATCACTATGATTTCCAGAGTACAGCAAAGAGATTATAGGTTCCGATCACCAAGCATATAGGGCATGAATTCCCTTTCCTGCCCTGGAGCATCTGACTCCTTAGTAGTTATTTGCCCATCAGTAATGGGTGAAATGATCATTTTCAAGGTTCTTACTTGTCACATATTTCACACTGTTGATGCCTAATCCTCTGTTTGCAAATGCTACTCCAAAAATACTATCCCCTCAAAATGTTTAACGTTGAGCTTAGAGCAGTTTGTATAATTTCTGCCACATGCTTATATTGTATTCCTAAAGCAATCTGCCTCATGTAGCTACATTCTCTATTCTCATGCATGTGTGGGGGAACTGGGATGCTTGTTAATCCCAATTCTATCTGCTATAGGAATTCAAGTTAGCTGAAAAGCTGTGTACTCCAAATGCTTCAAGACAAATGTTCCCAAATGAGACACAGAACCAAATATTCTCTTATACCACTTGAGTCTAGTTATTTGGTTCTTTGATTTTTCAGTTGCCAATTTGAACATGAAACTCATAATTTCCTACAATGCTCTAAAACATCCACCCATATAAAATCAATTATGAGGGTCACAAATTTCACTTAAAATCACAGAAAAGCACAAAGATCACATTGATACGTCAATTATAAACAACTTTTTAAACTAAGTTTTGTTTTCCCATGCCCTTCAATTGGTTTTTACCATATTTTAATTTTCTCTCTTCTGTTCCTAATTTTTGCATACTCTCTCCTTTCTCCTAGAATTGCCTAAGGGATGTCAAATTATTTTCATCTCTATTAAAAAGAGGATTATGGTAATTGAGTGCTAATTCCCAAGCTTACAGGACCATCCCATTATAGAGTTCAACAAAATAAAGTGCACAAGGAACAGTTAAATGTCCTTAGAAGACACAACAGGAATCATTGACTGCTTTTGGAATGTGCTTTTTAGTCACATCTCTTTCCAAAAGCAATGTGTCCAAGAAGTTTGTACACACACCAACACACAGTGTTCTTATAGTGGGTCTCTTGTGAAAGAAAATATTTGCACTTGTCAAGCTAAGAATAGCACTCATTTCATTTGTTATTTTCATATATATATTTTATATATGTGTGTATGTGTATATATATATATGTGTGTGTGTGTGTGTGTATATATATATATATATATATATATATATATATATATAAAGATCTATTTGTTTATCTGAAAGTCACAAAGAGAGAGAGATACCCAAATGGCTAAAACAACCCAAGCTAGAAGCCAGGAACTCTCTATCTAGATCTCCCATGTGGGTGGCAGGGGTTCATGTACTTGTAGCATGCTTTGCTATTTCTGTTAAGCACATTAGCAAAGAGCTAGACCAGAAGTAGAGTAGCCAGGACTTGAACAGGCACTTAGCTGACTTTATATGTGGCAGCTTAACCTGCTTGTACCACAATGTCAGTTCCACTATTTGCATTTTTAAAAGAACATGATGTTTTATAGATCATACAGTCCTCTTTGTGTCACTCCAAATGTTGGTATTTTGCCCTTCTAGATTGTATTGTAAAGTATCCCACCATTGCCACCACCAAAAAATAAGAAGAAAACTGCTGAGTAACTGAAATCATGCCCTATACTCAGTAAACATATAGAGGAACTCAGTATATAGATGATTCAGTTGTGATCTTGTCTTAAATACCTAATAATAGGAGCCATCTTTTCCAGGATCCATGTAACTGGCTCATTGGATCAAATAAATATTTATTCCCCAGTAAGCTATTTAAACTAAAATCCTGGATAGGCATGCGATCTAGTAGTTAAGATGCCCACATGCCATACTGGACTGCCTGGATCTGACACCTGCCTCTGTCTCCTGACGCTAGCTGCCTGACATTGGGAACCCTGGGAAGTAACTGGGTCCTTGCCACCCAAGTAGCAGACATGCATTGTGTTTCTGGCTCCTGGCTTCAGCATTGGCAAAGCCCTAGACATCATAGGCCTTTTGGGAGTAACCAATAGAGGGCGGAGGTCTCTCTCAAATAAATGAATGAATGAATGCATAGTTAGATTCTGTGGTAGCAGTACTGTTCAATCTAGTAGACTTCTCTCTGGTATCCTCATATTCTTCAGGTCCCACCAAGTAAACCATAGAAGTAAAGAGCCAATGGCATTTGTTCCTTAACATATTTACACTATATTTGTTACTGTTATTATGTATTTTATTATTATATTTGTATACCTTCTCTTTTGACTTTTTAAGTGTTTTCATATTTCCAGACCAAAAACATGCAGGTTTTATAATATTCTACTATATTAATACAGTGTTTCTGTAGACACATTAAATACTCCTTCATATGTCCTTTCACAATATTTTGTCCCTATATCAGTTACAATATGACAATCCCATTTGGGGATCTTTCTACACCTAAGTCTCACCATGTTCTCATGTCACAAGTTATTATGCATACACCCAGTGTATCTTAAAGGACACAGAGAAGAAACTCAGTAAATTCCTATCAAGTAATTTTACTTCGAGTGAAAGCCATTCTGCATTTTACTCAATCATCAAAGCATATCTTTACCCTCTTGTTTATGATGTTTCTGCAAATGCTCAACCATTTCTCTACTAAGACCTTGGAATGGAATGAGCTATTTACTTATATTTTTTAACTCTGGAAGAGAATTAACAAATTACCATTCAATATATATTCCATTAAATAAAGAATAAATAATGTATATAACCATATTGTAGGTATCTATTGAGACACTAAAAATTGGTACAAAGATCATTTAAAGGGGAAAGCATTTGAGCTAAGGAATATGCAGAAAGAAATCTTCTTTTAAAAGATTTATTTATTTGAAAGGCAAAGTTACAGAGAGAGGTGGTGGGAGCCACTGTGCTGGTTTCCCTGCATAGGCCTTTGTGTAGATTAACCTTCAACTGTGTTCCTGTAAGGAGGATTCACTACAAAATTCCATTTGTAAGCTCACTGATATGGTTAGCGCTTGGCCATCTGGCTTCAGTGCTCTCTTTCTTGTACCTTCATAAGCACATCTGGTAGCTGTAAGACCTCGCTGTAACTCCCTTTGTCAAACTGATACTGATTCCTGTGAAATTATTCCTTTGAACTATGTTGTAAGATGACCCCTGCTTACCCTCGACTGTTACAATCCTTGCCTTGTACTATATAAGCTACCTCCTTCTCCAATAAAGTGAGACCTTGGTGAGAGTACTGTCTTGGTCTCCCTTCTTGTGTCTGGTTTGTCTCTCCATTCAGGTCTGCCCTCCTCGTGTCCCAGTTTATTACCCCGTGGGCCAGGGCAAGTGTCGCCCAACGTGGGGCTCGAGGAACAGGAATTGAGCTGAAGGTCGCTGGAAGAGCCGGCCATTTCATTTAGGTCGCCGCCTTGTCTCATAACAGCCACGACGGACAATTGGTCTGTGATACAGGCCTGAAGAAGGCCAGTGAAGACCTGCATAGTGGCCACCGCGTCCTGACCCGTCCGCGACACAGGCCACAAAGGTAAGAAGAACGACACGATTATGGGACAAACATTCACTAAGCAAGAATTGTTTGTGAAAGGGCTAGAAGCCTCACTCAAGGCACGAGGGGCAAGGGTTAAAAAAGGCAAGCCATAAAACAGTTCATTAATGCTATAGGAATAGTCAGTGCTTGGCTCGCAGAAGGAGTTGTGTGAATGAGCAACATTGGGATTTGCTTGGAAAAGATTTAAATGTGCATTTAAAGAAACAAAGCAAGCCGTGACAAAGGCTGTGAAAACTTTATTGCAAATGTAGAGAATAGGGTTAAAGAAACAAACAGTAGAGCAATTTATTAGTGCTGTTGAAAAAATTAGACCTTGGTTTGCTAAAGAGGGTGTTGTGGATAAGAAACACTGGGAATGAAAAATATAGATCAGTGTACACGGGATACCCCCACCCTGCATTTGAATATTTCATTTGAAGTAAATGTTATCTGTTATAAAATTAATATTACTATGTGAAATGAGGAATTGTGGTGACCAAAACAATCAATCTTACTGCTACTGCGCTATCCAATATAGCTGAAGAATTGGATCAAGTTCGTTCAGGAGTACTCTTAAACCGAGCAGCTATCGATTATTTGCTATTAAAAGATCATATAAGCTGTAAATCTGTACCAGGGGGATGTTGTTTTAGCATTACTAACAATGTGCCATATATAGAGTTTGTTATTGATAAACTTAAGAGTAAAATGCAACATATGTTTATTACTAACCCACTATTCATTTGGAAGGTTTCATTTGGAGGGTTTCAATGGATTCATTGGTTATTAATGTTGGCTGGACCGCTACTGCTTTTTCTACTTTGTATGGGATGTTTTCCGTGTGTTCTGCAATTTGTGCTAACCTTGCTGCAGTCTGTATGGACTGACATTCATCATTTAAAACTTTGTACCAAACCTCCTTTGTAATCAAAAATAATTGATATTTGGCTACATGTTTCACCTCTCGCCTAATGTCAGGCTGGTCTGATGGTAGTGGGTTATCAGAACTTATCAACATTAGTGTCACTAAAGTTAGTATACAACCCCCCACTGCTAAATTTAACTGGCTTTAAAAAAATATCAATCATTCTTCAACTGCCCTATCCTTATTAAGTGAAGAACAACAAGTATTACGGCAAGGTATTCTAGATAATCGTGCAGCCATTGATTATCTTCTCTTATTACATCACAAAATGTAATCAAGTTAAAAATATGTGTTGTTTTAATCTTACTGATAACTCTCTTAGTATTGCTATTGAAATCCAAAAACTCACAGAACTTGCTTCTCACTTTACTCAAGACAAAGGGTCCAAAAGCTTATTCAATTGGCTTACATCTTGGCTGCCAAATTTCTCCTGGCTTAAAGAACTGTTTGTGGGGATTGTAATCTTTCTTGTAAGCCTCCTTAAGCCTGTCTTGTTGGCAGGTGCTTCGTGTATTTTCTAACTAGGCCTTGGAAGTCCCTCAGAAGATAAGACGGTGAGTAGTCAATGACGGGTAAGATGGGTTGCCGCACATATCAACCTAAGACAGGGATTCATCGATGACGATGGATTCTGATGATGGGTAAGAATGTGCAGGTGGAACCCACAACCTAAGACAGGCACCATCATTTACTTCATCATAAAATAAAATTTAAAAAAAAAATAGCACCGCTCACAAAAACGTAGTGGTATAACACTGATGACATGTAATCTCATCTTGCTATATACAAAGAAGGGGGAGATGTTGGGAGCCACTGTGCTGGTTTCCCTGCATAGGCCTTTGTGTAGATTAACCTTCAACTGTGTTCCTGTAAGGAGGATTCACTACAAACTTCCATTTGTAAGCTCACTGATATGGTTAGCGCTTGGCCATCTGGCTTCAGTGCTCTCTTTCTTGTACCTTCATAAGCACGTCTGGTAGCTGTAAGACCTCGCTGTAACTCTCTTTGTCAAACTGATACTGATTCCTGTGAAATTATTCCTTTGAACTATGTTGTAAGATGACCCCTGCTTACCCTCGACTGTTACAATCCTTGCCTTGTACTATATAAGCTTCCTCCTTCTCCAATAAAGTGAGACCTTGGTGAGAGTACTGTCTTGGTCTCCTTTCTTGTGTCTGGTTTGTCTCTCCATTCAGGTCTGCCCTCCTCGTGTCCTAGTTGATTACCCCGTGGGCTGGGGCAGAGAAGGGGAGAGAGAGAGAGGGAGGGAGGGAGACAGGGAGGGAGATCTTCCATCTGCTGTTTAAATGACCACAATGGACATGCTTAGGCCAGGCCAAAACAAGTAGTCTGGAACTCCATCCACGTATCCCATGTGGGTATCAGGGTCCCAAACACTTGAACAAGTTTCCCCTGCTTTCCCAGGCATATAAGCAGGGAGCTGGATTGCAAGCAGAGCAGGTAGGGCAACAGGAACCCATATGAGATGTGGGCATTGCAAGCAATGGCTTAACCGAGAGGTCCCATAGATGTCCTTACTGAACTTTCATAAAATGACCAGAACAGAGCTGTACTAGAGTCACCAGCACACCCTCCCTCTCCACTTCACATCATGGAACCCAGCCCCAGCTAATGAGGTACTGACTTTGAGCACCAATACATGACATAAAAATTATGTAAACAAGCCTCATCAGAATTGTTCACCTGTTGAAGCCCTCACATGTTAAATTTAGTATTTGAACCCATTAACTCTGGTTATTCAGTGATTTGCTAAGCACTGAGTATTTCCCCAGTGCATGTAAATTAGTCTTGGGGGGCTGTGTTGTTACATAGCTGGTTATGCTTCCGCCTGCAGCACTGGCATCCCATACGGGAGCTGGTTCATGTCCTGACTGCTCCACTTCCAATCAAGCTCTCTGCTACCATTCTGGGAAAAGCAGCTGAAGATAGCCCAAGTGTTTGGGTCCCTGTACCCAAGGTGTGAGACTAGGAAGAAGCTCTTGGCTCCTGGCTTTGGCATGCCCCAGCCCCCATCATTGTGGCCACTTGGAAGACCTCTCTGTAGATATCTCTCCCACTCTAACTTTGCTTTTCAAATAAATAAAATAAATATTTAAAAAATTCTGGCTTTTCTCCTATTGTCAGTTAATGTGCAGGTCCCAATCATTGGAGCTAAGACCAAAGAGGAAATATTTTCTTCCCAACATTATGTATGCACATTCAGTGATAACTACCAAATTAAAACTTGCACATATCAATTATTTCTTCTGTGCTTATCAGTACAAAGACAGTGTGTGTATTTAGGTAAATAAAACAATACAAACTAGTATCCCAAAAAACTACTGTAGTGCTCATAAGCAAGCTAAAAAGATCAATCTTTTTGACAATGGCTCCTCTTACCTAATCCTTACAATGGCTTGTTAACTTACTGGATAATGGGGCTGGCAATTACATGAGTTCTTATTAAGCTGTTCCTACTTCAGGAGAAGCAACAGTGTGTAAATAAAGTCCTTACTTATTGAATACAGGGTTCACACTTAGAAAATTCAAAAAAATTTAAATTCACACTTAGCAAATTTAAAAAATCTAAATAACTGGAAATTTTATACTAACATTTTAGGAATGAGCACCCTATTAAAGACCAAATAGAATTTTATATTATTATTCTCATTGTTATTTTTATTCTATATGTATAGGAACAGCTGTTTCAACAATCCTATGAGCAAATATCAACCAGTACTTTCTCACAGACACTCTCATAGACACATAGACCTACGACTAAGAGTGAGCCTTGGACCAGGATTGAGAAGGTATCTTAAAGGGATTAACTTTGCAAACTGAAGCCAATATTTTGTTCATGTGGCTCTCAGATCCTTCAAATGCTAAATAAATGGGATAAACAGAGAGAGACTTTTCAAGTCTTGCAATAAAAAACTATAGTGGTCACAGAAAAGTGTCTATCCATTCAAGTGTGTCAACCAACTTGATCTAGGTATACAATAAAAATTCTAGGTAAAGTTCAATAAAATACAAGCATTAGATAACTTTAGACATGATGAAGTCTAAGACTTTTCATAACTTTAAAATTTCAATTCATCATGTGATTTTTCTCCAGAGGCATCCTGCTACTTAAATATTGCTCTCCAAATGGATTGTCTTTGAAGATATATGACTAGGGAAATTACAAATGAATGGTCAGTTTTCATGTTAATTTTTGAGCATTTACAATAGGGCAACTATTGCATATTTTATACACATAATATCATTTAATATTCATGTAAGATTTCAATGGACTATGGAAGCAGCAGAGTATACTAGAAAGAATAAAAGGATTTTGGAAACAGTCAAGTCTAAATTTTAATTAACAGCTCCGATACTTATTATTTATGGAATTTGAGGGCATTTTCCAAGCTTTGGCTTTTATCCACAAAACAAAACAACTCTAGATGTCCAGAGGAAATTCAGTAATGTATAAATCATAGGCATCCAGGTAGGCATTTGGACTAGAAGTTAAGATGCTGGATTGGAACTTCAGCATGCCATGTAAGAGTTCCTGGATTTGAGTCCAGGCTCCACTTCCAGGTGCAGCTTCCTGCTAACATGCACCCTGAGAGGCAACAGGTATGTCTCAAGTAGCTGGGTCCTTGTTGCCTACTTGGGAGACCTATACTGGGTTCACATCCGCTAACTTTGGCCCTTGGCAGAACTCTAGCCAACACAGGCATTTGGGGAGTTAACCAGGACATGGGAGCACTCTCTCACTGTTTCTTTCTCTCCTTCTCTTTCTAATGTAAATAAATAAATTAAAATTACAAGCACAGTGCCCGGCATACTTTAAAGACTCAAAAAAAACTTTTTAGAAGTTTTATCTCAGAGAAACTTAAGGTAACTTGTTCACAGTTATTTAGTAAACGGTTTGAATTTTGTCTTCTTGACTCCAAAGCTGTACTCTTACGTTAATGGATGTTTATTA
Source organism: Oryctolagus cuniculus (assembly GCF_964237555.1). NCBI lineage: Eukaryota > Metazoa > Chordata > Mammalia > Lagomorpha > Leporidae > Oryctolagus > Oryctolagus cuniculus. The sequence goes on along the minus strand of NC_091436.1, from coordinate 110,700,985 downwards.
TGAACATTAAATTCATTTGCATGAATAGATTACAAAGTTTCTAATTAAACGTTTCTTTGATGTAAGCAAGAATGCCCCAGTTTGATGCTAATTATTAAGCTAAATTTAACAGGTACCTTTAAGGAATGTATATTTGAAAACCATCCTAAACTCACAAGCTCAAGTGTTTTAGAAAGTCAGGGAAAAATTACCATCCTCATATGTCTTAGTATGCTCAGAATGATAGAAAAAAAGACTTTAAACCGGGTGACTAAAACAATAGACAAGTATTTCTCCCACTTCTCTAAGTCCAAAATGCAGATGCTGGCCAGTTCGCTCCCTGGTAAGGACTCTGCAGAGGGATACTTTCTTACTGAATCCTAACAGGAAAGGAGAGGGCTTCGGTTTCCTCCTCCTCCTAAAAGGGAACTAATCAAGGGGCTTAACCCTCCTGATCCCTCTCAAAGGCTTGGCTTTCCAGTACCGTCATGTTATGGATCTGGGCTTCCACATAGGAATGTGGGAGAGTGGGAGCTGCAAACATTTATTCCATAGCACTATGCCATGTGTCCTTTACTGAATTTGTGGTATTTAAATACACACTACAGTTATTATCTAGAGTGTGTTATAACATTGAAAGTCCACCTATCATGGCAAATAACCATCCTGCTTCTATTTCCTCATGGCCAGGCTTAAAGATACTAGATCTTTCACTTAATAGCATACAAAATTAGACAAGTGATTTCACTATGTTGTACTTCTAATTATTTACCTGTAAATGATGAAACTGATAACAGTAATAACACAGAAAGCAATAATCAAATCTGTTAATAAAGAGTGTTATAGTAAATATCTCAGATCCAAAACAACATATCAAATTGCATATGAGCCAAAGACAGTTATTCCAAAATTCCAACTAATCTTTCATAGTAGCTCTTACATTAAAGGAAACAGAATAATAAAAAGTTGGAAATGCAGGATATACAATGTATGAAGTTTTATACTTTGTATTTCATTTAGCAATTATTATTTCCATATTTTACGCTTGGTGTTATAATTTACTTGAGTGCTTTTTGAAGCCTTTTTGTTCTTAAGGCTCAGGGAACTTTCTTTTAGCATAAATCCTCTTCAGAAATAAAAATATCTATTGTCTGCACAGCTTTCACTATTAAGAAATTCAAATAAATATACATTTATTATTTATGCCTTGGCCTGAATGGGATTTGTCTAAATCCCCAATTTAAAAGCATGTTTGAAAAGACATATATGAAAAATCTTTTATGCTACTGCAAGTTGCCACAAACTTAAACCCAAACAAAACGTTTTTATACAAATAAATGACTTACATCTATGATATATAAGAAATGATTAGGTACTAAAGGTACCTCATTTTCTTGCTATTTTCACTTCCCAAGTCCTACTCTCTTTGAAGGGAATGTGGAAAGAATTCTTCTGGTTTAGACCACCCATCATTCAGATGCTCACCCTTGGGAGAGAGACCTATCTACTGTTACACACCCATTCTAGCACTGACTGATTTCACCAAGAGCACAGTACCAGAGGCATCAGTGGAACCATAGGTGACTTTTTTTTATTGGCCCAAGATGTTGAACACAGAGAAAGAAAAGTGTCAATAGAAGTTTACTTATCTTCAGTTGGAGGTTGCTGGTTTCCTAAAAACCATGCACCTTAGCTTAGGAAATCAAATCATATACCCTAGATTACATCAAGGATACTCTACTTCCTTAAACAATAATATGGTGTTGTCCAAAAGAGCAAAAAGAATATCTCAATACAATAATATCACTACTCAAGGAAAAGAAGGTAATTAATCTTGACCAAATGATATTTGTAGGGCAATTTCTAGGTTTTCCTCCCAAACTAACATATGAGAGACTTTCATTCTCACATTTTATTTAAAAAATAGTTGCTTAATAATTAAGATACTCTCAAGTATTTATTTGGTGATAGCAGAATGATTTGGAAACATAATTATCTAAATGTGCTTTCTAACCACTTCTCAATTGCAACTGGATGCAAATGGGCTTTGTTAGGGTTTAGTATCCAGAATATGGAGGTGCTGAAGCACTTAGAGAACACTGTTGGAACCCAATGAAACATAGAAACAGGGAAGTGGGTCCTGGGAAGAACGTGGAAATGTGAAATCCATGAACTACATAGGGGAAGGGTATTTAAGTGTTCTTACTCTCCCTGACCTCAGAACTTTGAAGAAACCAAGAACCAGCCTGAGCACAACCTGCCTTTGAAAATGGGAGAAATCAGAGAAACAAGGAACAGGGACCATCCATCATCAGGCCCACAGGAGTGATAATCTCTCAGCTTCCCACTATTTAAAGCATTCCATCACTATTATAATAGTTTCAACATCTAGATCTAACCTAGCAAGTAAAAATAACAACCAATACTAGCAGCTGTAAGGACAGAAAGTCTGGACACTTGCCATTTGAACATATGCCAATTGGATTGCAAGAAGAGAGATGAAAACTTGAATTAAAACATTTTTGAAGCAGTTGAGGAGACAGAATGCAGGCAGACATTCGTTCCCATGTAAGGACAATGACAAATCAAAGCTAAGAGGCTAAATTGTCCCTGTAGAAAACTTGGGAAGAGATTTGCTTATCCTTTTTCTTATACGTTCACTTTAGAAAACTTGTAATTATAAGGGCTTTCTCCTCCCTTTGAAATGTATATACATCCTTTTGAAGGCTAGATTGGCCTATTTTAACCTTGAGGACCCAGGACACAGCAACCATCTCTGAAAAGTAAACATCAACATAAAAGGGATAGCAACCCCATCTAGCAAATCCTGTTGAGGGCAGGAGCCCAACTTCAGTGGATGTCTGGATCTAAGTTGCAAAACTATCTCCTGTCATTAACCCATGAGAAGTTTTTCTTCTAGATAAAGCCAATTATCTACTTCAGATGGTCATCCCCATTATTAGGTAAATTTGGTATGAACCATGAGTCACAAATGTGCTGTCAAGTCCTCTAACCTCGGGACTCGCCAGTTGTTCTTAATCTGGAAACATAGATGTAATCATTGTATCCAGCTGTTCGAAAGGGTGATATTTCTCTGTCTTTGTGATCTCTTACAAGACTGCCTGTGATGGGAATCTGGTTTAATGACCATTCAGGAACAAGTGTTTACTTTTCCACCATCTTTTTGGAGGGAATTTGGGGGTTGGGAGAAGACCGTATTTTTAACTACATTTTCCCATCACCCATTGAAACAAATGGTACAGCTGCAGTTCATACTCAGCTCCTGTCTATCTCCATGCAACCAGCATTCATTTGTATTTTGGCTTGAGGGCTTGTTCTGGCCTGGGGGGACTGCTCATCCCAAGCAAACCCCAAAGCTGAAAAACTAGAGAATTAACCCCCTTTGCAACTTGCAACTAGAGACTAGAATATGGGAGGGAGGACTTGCATAAATACAACTTGTTCAACTTTTGGATGAAGTAATGTGTATTTTACTTTCTTAGAGTTCCCTGGTGGATACTCCAGTTCTAGTTAACTGCTTGAAAATGCAACTTGTCTGAGTTTCATTCCTTTTCTCTTTGTAATTTGAAAAAAAAAAGTATTTATTTTATTTGTAAGGCAAAGAGACAGAGATACAGAGAGAGAATCTCTTGTCTGCTTGTTTGCCTACCCAAAATGAACTTGATAGTTAGGGCTGGGCTAGAACAAAGCTAGGAGCTGGGAATTCAATCTTGGCCTCCCACAAGGGTGACTGAAACCAGCTACTGGAGTCATCACCTCCTGCATCCCAGAGTGCACTTTAGCAGGAAGCTGGAATTAGAAGCAAGCCTGGGACTCTAACTCAGGCACTCATATGAGATGAAAGTATCTCAAGGAGCATCTCAACAACTAGGCCTGCCCAGTTTCATTCATTTTCTTTTCTTTCCTTTTTTTAATGTTACTTCCTTACTCCTCTACATGGGCTACCAGAGAGCTTTTTCCAAACAATTTCACATAAGGAAATCTTGCCATAATGCCTCTTCTGAGAGAATTTATCAACCCAATTCAGTAAATAATAAGGACAGGATTATGGAAATCAGAATTTTTGTCCAGAAAGGTTAAATGTGAAGAAAAGTCCATCAATAAATGAAGATCAGGAAGAAAATATCAAAGTCATGGAGAAAAGACCCAGGAAAGCTATTAAGTAAATAATACCTTTTTCTTCTCCTTAACATAAATTCTACACAGAGAAAGAAAAATACAAAGAAGAATATAAATAAAGAATCTTCAGATTAAAAAGGCTCACTTAACTCCACCTTTTTAATTTCAAAGATTCACAGTAAAATTTGTGAACATTTAAATAAAACAAAAAGGAATAAGCAAACAAATAAAAAAATCCAAAGGGGAAAATTCCAATTTCCAATGCACTTTATACCTAAAAAAAAATTCGAATTTAGAAATAAGGAAAATAAATATCATGGACTGAACACTAGACCTCGTGCTGAGTGCTGTACATACAACATTGTATTTACTACTCTAGAAAGGGTATCTAGCACTCAATAATCCTGCTTCCAGCTCTGAAGTCCTTAGGAACCCTGAGTTCCCAGAGCCATGGATTCATATGTTATAATAAAATGATATGTCATTGATTTTAACTGTCCCACTGGAAGTTATGACATTTATTATACTCTTCTAAGAAATGCACTATTTGAACTACTTGCAAATAAGTCCATTAAAAGTGTTCACTAATAGGAACAGACAAAGCCTATTTCCAAGAAGGCACAACAGCTTAGAATTAATGAGTATTTCAAATGATCTGAGTGTATGTCAACTAAAACAACAATAATAACAAAAGATGCTTATCAAGAACATCAGTAGAGGTGAAAGCATTTTGAAATCACTTAAATAGCACACTGATTCTTGGAGTAGGAGAGTCTTTCATTTCCAAAAGAAGCATTCTCATCAGAAAAGGCTGAATTAAGTTGGAGACAGCCATCTTCTGAGGTTGGAGTAAGACCCAGGAAGAAAAGTGTGCTGAAAAGAAACCTAGGAAGCAATTAAGAAGCGAAGACAGCTACTGAGCTGGGTAAGGGGATCTCAGTAGAGTAGTCTTTACCCTGAGAGATATTAGCAGAATTGCTCCTGAGCCTTATGATGCTGAAAGGGCAAGTCGTCACTGCCAGCCAATAATGGAAAAGCAAACACTAGTGAATCCCAGTCGGCAGGGAGCAACAGCGCGGATGCTTGGCTCTGAAAGAAAATTTAGAGGCAGAATTTCAGTCTAGGGGAGGGCATCTTGTATAACCAGACGTGTTTGTGGAGGAGGCAGGGACATGAAACTGAAAAAGCTCTGACCCAGGGTGCTAAAGTTGAATGACTTAGCCAGAGAGGGAAAAAACAAGAGCAACATCAACAAAGGCTACAAAGGCTGCTGAAAAAGGTTTTGCAGAGTTGTGTAGATGCTGCCCACTGGGAAGACAATGGTAACAGAGATCAATTTGACCTTGACAGAGTGACATGCAATACTTTGAACAAATGCATTATGCTGTTCATCAGGCAACCAAACCGAGAAGAAAACACCATCAGTAGTATCAAGTGGCTAACCACTGACTGGAATATACCTGAAATCAGCGAGAAAGGGCCTCTGCTTGATAGCATGGACACCAGGTCAATAAATACCACAAGAAGATGAATACATACTGTTGTCACTTTTAGATTTCTGAAAATCAAACTTGGTAATAGCAGTTCCTGCTCAGAAACCTCTGCTGACATTGCATTTACCTAAAGTTCGATTTGAACATGAGATTCCAGACCTTTTTAATCTCACACTGGCTTAGCACGTAGGTTTCATTTTCTACCATCCTCTTTACAGACACCATTTTTCAATCACAAGAAAATTCTCACTTTTCTTGAAATCACCATCCACTTTCAAAGCTCTATGAACTTCTGTTCTTACAAGGTTCAGCTCAAATATATTCAGCTAGACATCGCAGACTCGGTCATACAGAAATGATTGCTCCATAAAGTCTTAAGTGCAACATCTTCTAATAATACTATGTAGTGGCCAGCGCCGTGGCTCACTTGGCTAATCCTCCACCTGTGGCGCCGGCACCCTGGGTTCTAGTCCCGGTTGGGGCGCCGGATTCTGTCCCGGTTGTTCCTCTTCCAGCCCAGCTCTCTGCTATGGCCTGGGAAGGCAGTGGAGGATGGCCCAAGTCCTTGAGCCCTGCACCCGCATGGGAGACCAGGCAGAAGCACCTGGCTCCTGGCTTTGGAACAGTGCAGCAGGTCGGCCGTAGCAGCCATTTTAGGGGTGAACCAACGGAAAAGGAAGACCTTTGTCTCTCTCTCTCACTAACTCTGCCTGTCAAAAAAGATAATAATAATATTATGTAGTAAACATATGGATTTATATCACTAATATTGATAATATTTGCATCAGAATATGTGACTGAATGAATACTTGTAAACACTGAGTATCTTTTCTGGAAGCCTTTGGACTTATATTCTGTGTGTGTGAAAAAGAGAGAGAGACCAGAGTATAGTTAAGTGATACTTATTAGATCAAAACTCAATGATTAGCCGGCGCCGCGGCTCACTAGGCTAATCCTCCACCTTGCGGCGCCGGCACGCCGGGTTCTAGTCCCGGTTGGGGCGCCAGATTCTGTCCCGGTTGCCCCTCTTCCAGGCCAGCCCTCTGCTGTGGCCAGGGAGTGCAGTGGAGGATGGGCCCTGCACCTCGTGGGAGACCAGGATAAGTACCTGGCTCCTGCCTTTGGATCAGCGCAGTGTGCCGGCCGCAGTGCACCAGCCGCGGCGGCCATTAGAGGGTAAACCAACAGAAAAGGAAGACCTTTCTTTCTCTCTGTCTCTCTCTCTCACTGTCCACTCTGCCTGTCAAAAATTAAAAAAAAAATAAAAATAAAAAAACCTCAATGATTAATAAGATACATAATATCTCCATATATTTAATTATTTTAATCAAATAAATAGTCGAACTTTCTATTGGCTGGATAAGTGCTTTTTGGTGAAGCATAGGGACATAGAAATCTGATTTTTTATTTTTATTTTTTTTTAACTTTTATTTGATGAATATAAATTTCCAAAGTACAGCTTATGGATTACAATGGCTTCCCCCCATAACGTCCCTCCTACCCGCAACCCTCCATTTTCCCACCTCCTCTCCCCTTCCATTCACATCAAGATTCATTTTTGATTCTCTTTATATACAGAAGATCAGTTTAGCATACATTAAGTAAAGATTTCAACAGTTTGCTCCCACACAGAAACATAAAGTGAAAAATACTGTTTGAATACTAGTTATAGCATTAAATCTCAATGTACTGCACACTAAGGACAAGGATCCTACATGAGGAGCAAGTGCACAGTGACTCCTGTTGTTGACTTAACAAATTGACACTCTTGTTTATGGCATCAGTAATCACCCTAGGCTCTTGTCATGAGCTGCCAAGGCTATGGAAGCCCCCTGAGTTCACTGACTCTGATCATATTTGGACAAGGCCGTGGTCAAAGTGGAAGTTCTCTCCTCCCTTCAGAGAAAGGTACCTTCTTCTTTGATGACCCACTCTTTCCACTGGGATCTCACTCGTGGAGATCTTTCATTTAGGTTTTTTTTTTTTTTCCCCCAGAGTGTCTTGGCTTTCCATGCCTGAAATACTCTCATGGGCTTTTCAGCCAGATCCGCATGCCTTAAGGGCTGATTCTGAGGCCAGAGTGCTGTTTAGGACATCTGCCATTCTATGGGTCTGCTGTGTATCTCACTTCCCATGTTGGATCGTTCTCTCCCTTTTTGATTCTATCAGCTAGTATTTGCAGACACTAGTCTTGTTTATATGATCTCTTTGGTTCTTAGTCCTATCATTATGATCAATTGTGAACAGAAATTTATCACTGGGACTAGTGAGATGGCATTGGTACATGCCACCTTGATGGGATTGAACTGGAATCCCCTGGTATGTTTCTAACTCTACCATTTGAGAAAAGTCAGCTTGAGCATGTCCCAAACTGCACATCTCTTCCCTCTCTTATTCCCACTCTTATATTTAACAGCGATCACTTTTCAGTTAAGTTTCAGTACTTAAGAAGAATTGTGTATTGATTACAGTATTCAACCAAAAGTATTAAGTAGAACAAACAAAAAAAAATACTAAGAGGGATACATATTAAGTTGCTCAACAACAGTCAGGGTGAGGGCTGATCATGTCACCGTTTCTCATAGTGTTCATTTCACTTTAACAGGTTTCTTTTTTGGTGCTCAGTTAGTTGTCTGATTTTTTAAATGTTGTCTTTTACTGATACTGGGCTACCTTTTTACTTGGTTTTCTCTTGGTGCCACAAACTAAAACTCTTGGTGTGCTTCCCCATCCTTTTTGTGAAAATTTCTCCAAACTATGCTTTAATAACACATCTAAGCATATTGTTTAAGTCCCTGCTTTTTAGGACATGACCCTACAGGAGCAGAGGGAACCCAAGGTGGATAACGATTTGTCATGCAACCTAGGCATGCACAAAATAAGGACAATCAAACTGGCACTATGTTTAGGCACACTAAAACGTAGGTACACCTCTCAGAAGAGAAACGTCCCACAAACATGGAAATCCAGAATTAAAAGTTTGCCTGACCATGCTGGCCCAATCCAGAGTGTCTCCTCTCAATTTTTTTTTTTTTTCGGACAGGCAGAGTTAGACGTGAGAGAGAGCAAGACAGAAAGAAAGGTCTTCCATCTGTTGGTTCACCCCCAAATGGCTGCTACGGCCGGCACACTGTGCTGATCTGAAGCCAGGAGCCAGGTACTTCCTCCTTTTCTCCCATGTGGGTGCAGGGCCCAAGCACTTGGGTCATCCTGCACTGCCTTCCTGGGCCACAGCAGAGAACTGGACTAGAAAAGGAGCAACCGGGACAGAATCTGGTGCCCCAACCAGGACTAGAACCCAGGGTGCCGGTGCTGTAGGTGGAGGATTAGCCAAGTGAGCCATGGTGCTGGCCCTCCACTCAAAATTTGTCTTGCTGGTCATATCTGCCAAATGGCTTTCTCCTACCTAATCTATAAAGCTCTTTCCCCATTCCCCCTTCAGGAAGGCAATTTGAGACAGATTTGCTAGCCTCCTTCCTCCTGAATAATAACGACGCAGCTTTTTCTCAAAGGATCAGTCTCAAGGAGAATGGCGGGTGGGGACTTTATAGCACAGCCATTTCCCCTTTTCAGTTCTTTACTCTGTTTTAGCAAATCTTATGTAAAAACGTCTCAGAGAAAAATTTATCTTATATTCTTGACAAAAGATCAGGTGGTGGGGTTGTAAATATTTTTACATTTTAAAAGAAATCAGTTACTTTGGAAGGACCACAGTTAAGCAATACAAATATTACAAGTACTGTACATTTTTGTCTGATGAGTTAATCTCTCCAAGTTTTTCTTTTTAGTCATAAAATATTCTGTCAATACTGAAAAATAGAAAATCATACTCCAGGGGTGCCTGAGAGCCTCTGAGAGAGCACATGAGAGGAAGGATGTACTTGAGCTTTCTGTAACTGTGCTTCAAGTGGCACTGCTTCTTAGAAAACTGACCTTGACCATGAGACACCAGAGCCATTATAAAATTTCTCTTGAACACACAATGACCTTTTGCAGAAAGTTTTCATAAACAGCTGGTGCTGTGGCATAGTGGGTAAAGGCGCTGCCTGCAGTGCTGGCAGCCCATTTGGGTGCCAGTTCAAGTCTTGGCTGCTCCACTTCCAATCCAGCTCTCTGCTATGGCCTGGGAAAGCAGTAGAAGATGGTACAAGTCTTTATGCCCCTGCACCCTCATGAGAGACCCAGTGAAAGCTCCTGGCTCCTGGCTTTGGATTGGCACAGCTCCTGCTGTTTCTGCCATCTGGGGAGTGAACCAGCAGATGAAAGTCCAACTTCTTTCTCTCTCTCTCTGTCTCTCTTCCTCTCTCTTTGTAACTCTGCCTTTCAAATAAAATCAATAAATCTTTAAAAAATTACAGATCATTAAAAATATACTAGTATACCATTCTTTTTTTTTTTTCCCACAGGCAGAGTAGACAGTGAGAGAGAGAGACAGAGAGAAACGCCTTCCTTTTGACGTTGGTTCACCCTCCAATGGCCGCCACAGCCGGCGCGCTGCAGCTGGCGCACCGCACTGATCCGAAGCCAGGAGCCAGGTACTTCTCCTGGTCTCCCATGGGGTGCAGGGCCCAAGTACTTGGGCCATCCTCCACTACACTCCCTGGCCACAGCAGAGAGCTGGCCTGGAAGAGGGGCAACCGGGACAGAACCCGGTGCCCCGACCGGGACTAGAACCCAGTGTGCCGGCGCCGCAAGGTGGAGGATTAGCCTAGTGAGCCGCGGCGCTGGCCTAGTATACCATTCTTAACCATTGGTCTTACAAAGGTATAAAACAGTTTTACAAAACTATATTTGCAGCAATATTGATACACACATTTCTTTTTTCTTTTTTTAATTTTAGCTCCAAATCATAAGAGAGAACAAGCAGTAATTTTTAAAAGATATTTGCTTATTTGAAAGAGTTACAGAGAGAAGGGAGACGCACAGAGATCTTTAATCCATGGGTTCATTCCGCTAATTGCTGCAATGGTCAGAGATTGGCCAGGTCGAAGCCACACTCCTTCTGGGACTCCCACATGGGTTGCAGGGGCCCATGTACTTGGGCCATCTTCCACTGCTTTCCCAGGATCATTATTAGGGAGATGGATCCAAAGTGGAGTAGCTGGGACTCAAACTGGTGTTACTCAGGATGCTGGCTTAGCAGGTGGCAGCTATACACACTGTGACACTACACCAGCCCCATGAATCTTTTTGAAGCCATTTCATATCACCACAAAATATTTATTACCAGCTGCCTAGGTTTACATAAGTTTCATTTTTATGCAAATGCTCAAAAATACTTATTTGAAAAAGTTGTGGGTAGGGAGGTGGGGATAGAAAGAAAAAGATTTCTCACCCTCTGGTTCACTCCCCAGTTGCTGGTAATAAGCCTGCACTGGGCCAAGCTGCAGCCAGAAGCCAGGAATTCAATTTGGGTCTCTTACGGGGTTTGCAGGGACCCAATGACTTGAGGAATCATTTGTGGTCTCTTAGGGTGTGTATTAGCAGGAATCAGGCACTCAGATGTGGGATGCAAGCATCTCAAGATGCATCGTAACCACTACTCCAAATGTCTGCCCCATTTCTTGGAGTTAGAATCAATCTTTTCCTTCAAGGCAGCAAGTATTCTTAGATGCTTCATAAACAGACAACAGAGAAAACCATAATAGCTTATAGTAAGGGAGTCTGCTATAGCTCTAATAATTAGAGAGTGAATACTGAAATAGTGAGAATCTACAACATTTTAATCCAGTCTTTTTTTGCATATTCCCCTCTTTACCACAGCCAGTATTAACAGGTGCATGTCTACAGCACTGTCAGTGAGCAGTGATGAAAATATTTGGAGATAAAGGTCAAGGCCAGGAAGGCAACAACTGTTCTCCATGACTTCAAGCCCATTAAACCATATATATGGTTTTTTTTGTGCAATTCTATATTTAGCTGCTTGCTTCTGATGCCACTATTGCTGGTAAAAGCTCTGAGAAGAACAACATATTTTGACTATCCACATTGTCAAAAGCTGTCCTAGGACTTTCCTCAGCTATGATCTTATTTAAAACTTATAATAGGTTAAAATTATCTGCATTTGGACTTTTAAGGAAAGGAAAGGTTCTTTGGATAATTCAAAGTTTTAGGAAATGGATTGACTCAGATTTTCAGTTCAATAATAACTAGTAAGGCTATAATTGATCATTATGTTTCATCTCACATCATAAAAATGGAGAATAAAGTCAAGCCTGAGGCTGGTTTCTGATCTGCAGGGTATTCTGCATTTTATCTCAGTGGCAGCTATTCAAAGAATGAGCTGGCAGGAATGCAATGGTTTTTCCTGCACAGCAGCTCTCCTCAGTGAGCCAAACGTGAGGTACCAGGTAGATCACACGTTTCCTGATCTAAATGGTCACAGGAATTCCAGTGAAGCCATAATTCTCAAGGGATGATTTTGGTCAAGAGGAGTAATCCAAGGGCATAGCCTACTGTTTGGGGATGTTTAGGATCAGACTAGGCATCAGCCTAGAACTCACCTCTAAAAGAATGTCTTTCAGGGCCAGCATGAATTGACACCGGATTTACTTTACTTTTATACCACAGGCCAACTCTAGTAAAAGAAAATCTGATCACTCTTTCGAGAATCCTGTAGTATTCCCATTGGAAACAACTTAAATCTGCTTGAAAATAAGTATCTGTAAGGGTTACCTTATTGAATCTGTTCTAAATAGATTCTAACTTGTATGTTGTTTACAAATGTAATAAATACTTAAAATGCATCATCATGTGAAGACTATGTTATGAGATTTGGGGAAGAATCCTGACCTAAGAAAGTCAGTTGTTTATATGGAGATTGAAGACATCCATACATAATGAATTTTGATGCATGATACAAGTAGGAAGAAATATTACAGACGTTTATGCATGGATTAATGTGCTCAGCCGTATTCACTGAGATCCTTTGCTGTGACAGAACTGTTCAAACCTGCGGACAACACAGTAACTAATTTCTCACTGAATGGCATGAGAAAGAATGTCTTAAAAAAATCGGTATGTCTGAGGAACAGAAAGAAAGCCAGTGTGACTTGAGTATACAGAATGAAATGACGTAGAGGCAAATGCTTTATGAAATGGACATAGTTGACTCATATAGGGCTTTGGATTCTGTACTGTAGACCAGAAATAGGAAATATTTTTGGCGGATATGTCTTTTTCGAGGAGAAAAGAAGCTTTGATCCTGAATTTTGCAAAAGGAGCCAAATATAAGCATGTTTAAAAGTTGCAATTAATTTAGAAGAGTAGAATGTTAACAGTTGTTCTGCTTTCAGGTGATAAAATCACTAATATACTATTTCAAACCATTAGGAATAGGATACTCTAGACTAGAAATAACTGTTATTGCTTTCCTTTTTAACACCAGTTACACCTTTTTAACACCATTACTTTCCCAATATACAAAGTATTATCAGAGAGGTATAGAATAAGTTGGATTTGAAAAACAGCTGAGATTTGAAATTAAGAAGCAATATGAGGCTATGTGAGGAGGAATATGTTAATTAGCACCTTGCTTCACAAAACAAAACCATCCAGCCGTTTATGAAGTGCTGTGTGTGTCCAGTGTTGAGTCACTACTGTTTTCTCCACTGATTTATCTGTAAATAGGGAGATACCTTAAATTCACTTCTTTCAAATATCATCCTGTAAGGGACTTTATCAGTTGTTTAACTTAAAAAAAAATACTGTTTATGGAAGGAACTATATTAAAGATTTCGATGAATGCTTTCTGGTTTGCAATACTTGGAGCTCATCTAATAATCTTTATTTTTTAAAAAGGATGGGACTGGCATTGTGGCACAAGAAGTTAAGTCACGGCTTGGAATGCCCTCATCCTGTGTCAGAGTGCCGGTTTAAGTCCAGCTATTCTGTATCTGTTCCAGCTTCCTGCTGAGTTTGATATCATATCATTTGTCTAGTTTTTGCCTTCTCTGCCTGTGCTGTCAAATTCGCACATAAGAAGTTATCATCTACACCAGCATACATGCATTCTGAAGCTAAAATATTTTCTATGATTCGTTTTTAGGGTCAAACTATGTTTTGCATCTGTCAACACTCTGAACTCTCTCATTCTGATTAATTCTTATTTGCAAAATGTGTGACATTTAAACTATGTACAATGTTTTTAGTATCATTTTATCACAGCAGAAAGAAAATCATTATCATTCTGTTGGGTGAAAAGGTACTAAGATTGCATGTCTCACCCTTGGCTGCTCTTCAACTTGTAGTCAACGAGTCCTCTCAAACTGTCTTACATGCATTACAGAATGTTCACGGGTGACAGAATTGGCATTTTGAAATTAATTTTTAAAATTTTTAAGTGAAAGAACTAGTCAAGTGCTGCTTATTGTTCAAGTTTATCTACAGATAATTGTCCCAAATCTCTCTAAGTTATTTCTCTCAAATGTGGTGAGGTTATTGACATTCCCATGTAAAAGCAATGAAGAAATTAGCTTGTGTGTCAATTTAAAACTTTTTTTTTTTCCAATTCAAAACCAATCTATTAAATTAGCGCTTTTAGAATTTAACCAGCTATGAATCCACCCAATTTTCAAATAAGCCTTTTCTGGTAAGATGGACGGAATCATGTGTCACTGACTCAGAACTCTGCAGAATCCTCTCTCAGGGCTTTCTTCACTAACGGCAACCCAGGTGATGATGTGTTCTTTTGTGAAAATTCAAATGGCAATCTGTTGCCCTGCTTCAAGGCAAATGACACCCTTCCATAAATAATATGCAATTTTATAGGGAAGATAAATGACTGTGGCATATTCAGAAAGCAATAAGTGTTCCAAAAAAAGACTAAGAAAATATATTTTAGCAAAGAATTTGGAGCCTAAAATCAACTGGAATTAATAAATTATGTTTTGCTAATGTTCATCAATGGAACTCAAAAGTTTGATGATACCATAATTATAATTCTAAAACTGAATTATAGGTATAAGTTAACATCAAATAGTTAATTATTGTGCACAGAGTGGCACTAGAAATGAAATATATTTTCTTTTCAATATATTTAGTTATATTTAATATTTGAATGAAGACTTACTGAAAATTTCAAAGCATTCTAATAGACATGAGTGAAATAAAAAGCCATTAAGGCAGTTTAATTAAGGCAATTTTAAAGAGTGAAAGCAAATGAATTAATTCACTGAATAAGTATTTCAATCAACCATCTTGTAATCATACTTCATTGACAAAAATTTTACTCATATTAATTTACTATATCTTATGCTACTAAAAAATTCTCAAGAATTTCTGAAAGGCATTCAATTCTCCATAGCAAAATGAGACTTCTTTTTTTTTTCTTTTTGGTCAATAAGGAGCCACATTTTTATATCAAGTAACAATCTTATGCTCTATCTTATGACCAAAACCAAATAGGCCAAATAAATATTATTTCCAAAACCACTGTTTTGGTCTTCCTTTCTGTCATACGTTTTGTGCATCTCATCTTTTGTCTTGTGCTTTCCAAATTCATGCTGAGAATTAAACAGGTCACCTTGGTTATAAATAAAAACACACACACACAAAAAAACCCTGTCCATTTTAATTGATCTGTAAGACTACAGGACAAAAAGGACACAGTTCTCTTCCTGGCCTTTCCTATCTCCAACTTTCACCTTAAACTCATTCACAAGACTGTTCCTCTCAGTATAACTTTATATATAATGACAGTATCTAATGAGGTTTAGGCATAGTCACATTGGAAAAATTTGTCTTTGCCAACATTTTCTCCTTTATTTTATTTCTAAATTTCTTTCCTTTATGCTTTTACAAGCTGACTAAAACTCTTTCTTGAACTGAGGTAAAGTACATGTCAACTTGAAAATATTCAGAAAAGAAGAAAAATTCAATGAAATTTATAAATTGTCTTGGAATGTGACTTGACCCATTTTCATTAGGATGAGTGTTGGGTCACTTGTTTCCCATTTATTTTTTTTTTTTCCCATAACATCAAGATCACCACTCCAGCTCTAATAAAAGCATTCTCAAGTGAGTTTACTTAAACGCATGTAGAAATGCAAAATTTCCTTTCAGTATTAGTGGATAAAGAATTTTATAAAGTAAGTTCTAATTAAATTTTCAAAGTTACTGAAACTTCTATAAATCAACATGTGATTGAGTATTATTATCATGGGCAATGATATTGGCATAATTTAAAGATCTTTTCAGTGTGCACCTTTCTTTTATACACTGTAAGCATGGGTTGCTTTTATGAATTCAAAGAATGGCCCTTTTTAAATATCAGAATTTAATTCGACAATGCTTAGGATTATTGATATTATTCTACAAATTGCATCAATTTCTCTCAAAGCAATCATATAAGAAATTACTAGTTCAAGATTATTGTGATAATACCAGAGCAAACTGAATTTTAATGTCAGTCAAAAACAATATACCATGAACTCATGGTAAGCTATATTTTATTTTAGGAGTTTTTTTTTTTTTTTTTAAGTGTCTTCATCAAATTCACCACACCAAGTGGGTAAAACTCACTATGCCAAGTGGGTAAAACTTTTACCAATAGAACAAAATATATTTGAACTTCACTGCTAAGAAACTGAATTAAAATCAAAAGCTAGATATTCCTTTTGTTATGGTGGAAATCAAACATTAAACAAGTTATTTTACCATTAATAACAAACAAATACAAACAGTATAAACAACAGGAAAACTATTGCTTAGTGTGACAGCTTAGACAGCTGAAGCAAATCTAAGTTTTAATAAAGCAAAATGAAGTGTAGAAAGAAAATCATACTTAGAATGGAAGCAGTTTTTCATTATCATTAAAATAAAGGATGTAGGATTACTGGGTTCACAATTATTTTGTTTAATATTAACTAATACTGTATAGCTTTTGTGTAAATTAATTCTTTAAAAGTATTTTTAATGAATAAATCATAATATGACCTGATGACTTTCCGGATAGTTACATTTATAACAGATGGGTTTGCAAAATGAAATATGCAACCTTGAAAGCCCATTTTGATAGGCAGATATACAAAAATGGAAAAATATGACATCTTTTTAAGGTTTTTTAATTTTTAAAAATTTATTTGAAAGGCATAGAGACATTAGATACTGGTCTACACCCCAAATGCCTGCAACAGCCAGGGCTGGATAAAGCAGAAGCCAGGAGCCAGCAACTCCATTCCCACTTCCACATGGGTAGCAGGGACACAAGAACTTGGGCCATTATCTGCTACCTTACACGTGTGCATTGGCAGGACGGTGGGATCAGAAGCAGAGCCAGGACTTGAATCCAGGCACTATGAGCGATGTGGATGTCTCAAGCAGCATCCTAACTGCTGTGCCACATGCCTGACCCAGTGCTTTCAAATGTGGCAGAACTCACAGATCTAATATTAAATTCTGATAAATCTAACACTGATACAAAGGCAAATTATAGCTTTAAGGCAAATGATTCCTCATACATACTAGTTGGTATGGCAATTTATCTGCTGACTTAATTTTTATAACAAAAAATGAAATAACAACATAAAGATTTAGACCTATATTTTTAAAATGCAGGTCTCAAATAATTTACTTGTCAAGTTGCAAGTGAAGACCTAGCACAGGTAAGTCCTATGACTCTACTGTATTTCAACTGACATTTGCTTTAAAAAGTGAAATAGAATGAATTATCATAGAATACACCACAAATTAAGGTTAAACACCATTTGATCCAAGCTTTGTTTCAATTACATACTATTGTATTGACTTGTCTGTAGCTGCTGAAGCACGTTACCACAAACTAGAGTGTCTTAAAACAATGCAAATGTAATCTGGAAACTGCTGAGGTCAGAAGCCTAAGTCAGTGTTTTATCAGGGCCATGTTCCTGCTAGAGACTTCAGGGGAGGTTAATTTTTTTGTTTTTTGCAGCTTCTAGAGTCCACCTGTATATGTACCTTGACCTGTGGATCCCCTGTTCATAAAGCACATCACTCTGTCCACTGACTCCATCCTCCATCTCTTGATTACTCTGATGGGAAGCAGAACATAACTCCATTGTGGCATCCTATGTATTTTAAGCTAAAGGGAACTGAGAAAACCACAGAGCAGCCACAGTAAACAGAAGTGTCCTTACTAAACCTATTTCCCTTGAAGCAGGCCCAACCACCCAAAGAGGACATTTTCCGACCTGGTTCCTCCCTTGCCTGGTGAGGAACCTCAGGTAGCAGATGTGCTGCCCCATAGACAGATGGAGGATGTGTCACATGGGGCCTCCAACAACAAACTGAACAGACAGACCTTGTTAAATTCCCCCAGGTTATTATCATTAAATTATACCCTTTAGTCTTCCAAAATTACTTCTGCTTGACTGTTTTTTTTTTTTTTTTTTTTTTGACAGGCAGAGTGGACAGTGAGAGAGAGAGACAGAGAGAAAGGCCTTCCTTTTGCCGTTGGTTCACCCTCCAATGGCCGCTGCGGCCGGCATGCTGCAGCCTGCGCACCGCGCTGATCCGAAGCCAGGAGCCAGGTGCCTCTCCTGGTCTCCCATGGGGTGCAGGGCCCAAGCACTTGGGCCATCCTCCACTGCACTCCCTGGCCACAGCAGAGAGCTGGCCTGGAAGAGGAGCAACCAGGACAGAATCCGGCGCCCTGACTGGGACTAGAACCTGGGGTGCTGGCGCCACAGGTGGAGGATTAGCCTAGTGAGCCACAGCGCCAGCCTTGACTGTTCTTAAAAGCATACAGATTTCTGGGGGCCCGCATCATGGTGGACTGGGTACAGCTGCTGCTTCTGAGATGCTGGCATCCCTTACACCCCGCTTTCAATCCAGCTCCCTGCTAATGTGCCTGGGAAAGCAGCGGAAGACGGCACAAGTCCTGTGCCCCTGCGCCCACGTAGGAGACTCAGAAATTCTTGGCTCCTGGCTTCAGACCAGCCTAGCTCTGGTCATTGCTACCTTTTGGGGAGTGAACCAATGCGTGGAAGATCTCTCTCTCTCTCTGTAACTCTGCCTTTCAAGTAAATAAATAAATCTTAAATAAATATAGATGTCCATGCCTAGGTCTTTATTTCTGAAGCTCCCATGTCATGTAAAACATATTGATCATATTTTCTTGGGCTTTTTGCTTATCTCAACTTTGTTGTAAGAATCATAGCCATTAATCTAGCTATGGATAAGGAAAAGATTTGATTTTTTCTGCGCTACTCCAATTTCACATGTACTTTTGCTGACTCTGATCCCACTAGCTTCCTTTATATGGGCACTTGTGGTTACACAGGGCCGTCCAGGAAATCCTGATTACTTTCATGGCAAAAGTCTTAACTTAATCACACCTGCCAATCCACTTTTACTGTGTCAGGTAGTGGCTTGATAGGTTCTGGGATTCGGATATGGACTTTTTTGGAGGACTCTTATTCAGCCTGCTGAGTTGGGTGTGTGTCTGCACACATTTGTGTATGAGTCTGTGTTGCATTGATATAAGACATAATAATATAAGACAGAATTTTACTGTGAGTGCTGGTTTAAAAAAAAAAAAACATTCACTTAGATCCAGTTACATATGTAGCAAAAGTGCTATCTCTTCTGTTACAAAGCTATGGTAAACATCACTAAATTGATCTAAAATTGTTTTCTTTCTGCTAAACTCAAATGTAACCTCAGAGTCCTTTTCAAGAAGCATTCTAATGAAATACTATTTGATTAAATTTGGAATGTAAGTGGAAAACTTTTTATTACTACTCATAATTATAATGTTGAAAGAACAAAGAACAATGGGCTCCAGAATTAAATTGAAAAACTACTTATTACCAACATGGCATTACTCAATGGAATGATAAAATGGGGGAAGAATCAGTTCAAGCATAATGCACATTTGTAGATAGCATTGTTGTAGATATTTAAGTATTGTTCTTAGCAATTTCAAATGATTTTAATTAGTTAAGGATAGTTTTCTCTAGCAAAAGTAAACTAGACTGTAATGAAAAATGGGTACTGTTAATTCTGTCTAAAACTTTTCAAAGTCATGTTCAATTGACATAAAAGCACATAAAAAAGGACCAATTTATCAAGAGGAATATAGGCTGCAAAACACAAAACACCTTTACAAGTGTGACCACTTGCACTTGAACAATGATGAACAGTGTGTGAGCAGCAGCTGTCCTCAGCTCTCAGAATATTCTTGAAATAGCTTATTGTTTTCTGCTCACCCTCCTTGAGAAAGACAATTTAAATGATTAGTGAAATGCAAAAGCAGATGAGCAACTCAAGAGCAAGGGCCTTAAAGAGCATGCAAATGAGGTTTCAGTGTAATTAGTGGAGTTAATGGGTCAGTAATCTCTTGCTTAAAGTTAAAGAAATAGCAAGAATCCCCAGTGTTTCATCAAACAGTAACATTATATTCTGGAACTGGAGGATCACCAAGGAAATCTATTTCTTAGATTAATGACATAAAAATGAAGACTTTATATTCATTAATTTTTTTCATGTCAGCATTCTTCTTATTGTAACACTATGAGAAAGCAATCAATATATTAAAAATGTAACTGTTTTTCAAAATAACAGTGGTATAAATGTGTTCACTTCTGCCCAGGGCAGAAAAATTTACAGAAAATCAAGACTTGCAACAAAAACTAAGTAAGCATCAGCCATAGTAGCATGAACCATAGTCTTAATAAAATTAAATTTGTAACAACTGGTAAATACATTCACTTTGTTAATACAAGCCATCCACAGATCTCGCTGGCATTACTTTTTGAAAGTGTGGAATACAAGCAGAACACAAAACGCCACCAACAAGGTCCGTGCAACCGTCCATGACATTCAGAGAGGAACTAAATGACACTGGGGAGAACAAATCTCAGAGGTGAAAACACCGGATTTTTGTATCAGTGTTCTCTATGCTTAGGGCTGGGAGAGAGGTAGATGATCTTGAGTGCTTTTACTGAAAGAAGGTTATTTGAGATATCTAAAAGAAGAACGTGAACTTGCAAAGCAGATCAAAGGGAAAATTAAATTTTAGCACGTTCTGACACTGTACTCACTTCAGACGGAGCACAGGAGGTGTAATGTTCCCTGATCCTTGTAAGGCTTTTACTGAATAGTTACCGCACTTCACTTGAGTAATCAGAAAGTGAACGCTGTTGAAATCATTTATTTTTGCCATTTTAAGCTTCCTTTATAGGCATTAAGAAGCTCATTAACCACAGTGATATTTTTTAAAGTTCAATCAAAGGTATTTGATATTTTCCTTTTGAGTTTCCAAATTTTTTTCTTATTAAAAATGCGAAATGTGAGTACCTTCCTTGGTATATTACTATTTATAGAACTAAGATTTTCTTCTCTCCTATATACCTGTTAATCACCTAGCCTTGGGGAACAACTCTGATTAAAAATATGCTTTAAAATATAATTTTAAAAAGTAGTAGATATTTGTCTTTTCTACTATTTCTGCTTTTTATAACTGTTATATTAAAAACTATAAAATAATAATTTCCTCTTTTAAAATTTCTTTGGAACTATCAAATACTACATTATTTTCAAATTATCTTTAAATTTAAATTATAATATATATTTAAGTAACAAAAAACATTTAAAATATGCAGTGATCAAGAAGATTTCAAAAAAGGTAATATAAATGGCATTATAAAAATCTCATCTAATGTAAGTTTTCTTTCTATGATTATATAACAAATGTCATAACACAAAGTAAAAATGTTATTTACTTATACTATATATATTTTGTTAACTTTTATTTAATGAATATAAATTTCCAAAGTACAGCTTATGGATTACAATGGCTTCCCCCCCATAACGTCCCTCCCACCCGCAACCCTCCCCTTTCCCACTCCCTCTCCCCTTCCATTCACATCAAGATTCATTTTCGATTCTGTTTATATACAGAAGATCAGTTTAGCATACATTAAGTAAAGATTTCAACAGTTTGCTCCCACACAGAAACATAAAGTGAAAAATACTGTTTGAGTACTAGTTATAGCATTAAATCACAATGTACAGCACACTAAGGACAAAGATCCTACATGAGGAGTAAGTGCACTCCTGTTGTTGACTTAACAAATTGACACTCTTGTTTATGGCCTCAATAATCACCCTAGGTTCTTGTCATGAGCTACCAAGGCTATGGAAGACCCCTGAGTTCACCGATTCTGATCATATTTAGACAAGGCCATGGTCAAAGTGGAAGTTCTCTCCTCCCTTCAGAGAAAGGAACCTCCTTCTTTGATGACCCGTTCTTTCCATTGGAATCTCACTTGCGGAGATCTTTCATTTAGGTTTTTTTTTTCCCCCAGAGTGTCTTGGCTTTCCATGCCTGAAATACTCTCATGGGCTTTTCAGCCAGATCCACATGCCTTAAGGGCTGATTCTGAGGCCAGAGTGCTGTTTAGGACATCTGCCATTCTATGGGTCTGCTGTGTATCTCACTTCCCATGTTGGATCGTTCTCTCCCTTTTTTATTCTATCAGCTAGTATTTGCAGACACTATTCTTGTTTATATGATCTCTTTGGTTCTTAGTCCTATCATTATGATCAATTGTGAACAGAAATTGATCACTGGGACTAGTGAGATGGCATTGGTACATGCCACCTTGATGGGATTGAATTGGAATCCCCTGGTATGTTTCTAACTCTACCGTTTGTGGTAAGTCAGCTTGAGCATGTCCCGAATTGCACATCTCTTCCCTCTCTTATTCCCACTCTTATATTTAACAGCGATCACTTTTCAGTTAAGTTTCAGCACTTAAGAATAATTGTGTATTGATTACAGTATTCAACCAAAAGTATTAAGTAGAACAAACAAAAAAAAAATACTAAGAGGGATAACATATTAAGTTGCTCATCAACAGTCAGGGCGAGGGCTGATCAAGTGACCGTTTCTCATAGTGTTCATTTCACTCAACATGGATTAAAGTCTTAAATCTACGACCTGACACCATCAAATTATTAGAGAGCATTGGAAAAACCCTGCAAGATATAGGTACCGGCAATGACTTCTTGGAAAACACCCCAGAAGCACAGGCAGTCAAAGCCAAAATTAACATTTGGGATTGCATCAAATTGAGAAGTTTCTGTACTGCAAAAGAAACAGTCAGGAAAGTGAAGAGGCAACCAACAGAATGGGAAAATATATTTGCAAACTATGCAACTGATAAAAGGTTGATATTTATACTATATTTTAATTTCCTATTATAATTATTTTAATATCTATATGGTTAGAAGATGAGGTTCTATAAGCTATTTTTAAGATTATAACTCATGCTAGATAATTCGATTAAAATTTTATAATTTATCCATTTTAATAAGACCATTCTGATAATTTAGTATATTTCCTTCTCCTACCATCTACTCATGTATAAACATTTTATAGTTAAAATAATAAATTTAATAAAATTTAATAAAATTAAAATCTAATGCACATAAAATTTTATTCCTTTTTTTTGGTTCAATCACACATTTTTCCTACTGATTTTTTGCAATTTATTTTTCCTTGCATGAATACTGTCAAGTAAAACAATATTTTTTGTTACTTTTGATAATACTATCTCCAAGTAGTTAGTTTTCCAAATATTTGTAAAATTTTTTTAAAAGATTTATTTATTTATTTATTTGACAAGTAGAGTTACTGACAGTGAGAGAGACAGAGAGAAAGGTCTTCCTTCCATTGGTTCACTCCCCAAATGGCCGCCACAGTCGGCACTGCACTGATCCGAAGCCAGGAGCCAGTGCCTCCTCCTGGTCTCCCATGCGGGTGCAGGGCCCAAGCACTTGGGCCATTCTTCACTGCCTTCCCGGCCACAGCAGAGAGCTGGACTGGAAGAGGTGCAACCGGGACAAGAACCTGGTGCCCATATGGGATGCTGGTGCCACAGGTGGAGTATTAATCAAGTGAGCCACAGCTCTGGCCCCATGTGAAATTTTTCAATCTACCAAATATACTAAAATGTAAATGCCATCACAACAAAATATATATATATATATTTTTTGACAGGCAGAGTGGACAGTGAGAGAAAGAGAGACAGAGAGAAAGGTCTTCCTTTGCCATTGGTTCACCCTCCAATGGCCACTGCGGCCGGCGCACTGTGCTGATCCGATGGCAGGAGCCAGGTACTTATCCTGGTCTCCCATGGGGTGCAGGGCCCAAGCACTTGGGCCATCCTCCACTGCACTCCCTGGCCACAGCAGAGAGCTGGCCTGGAAGAGGGGCAACCGGGACAGAATCCGGCGCCCTGACTGGGACTAGAATCCGGTGTGCCGGTGCCACAAGGCTAGGATTAGCCTATTGAGCTGTGGCGCTGGCCCAAAATATATTTAAAAATAAATGCTACATTTCAGAAGGAATAAAACTATCAAGGAAATTAAAATCACAGATCCCGTGGTTATTTATTGGTCCTCTAGTCCTCTTTATCATATTAGCATTTTAAAATTGTCTTTGGAAACAAAATCTTGCTTACTTTTATAACAGAAGGCTAATGCACAAAATTTAATCTAAATTCAACCCTGGGGAAAACAATTATTTTTCTAGATGTTGTTAGTGAACAACATAACAGGCATTTTGGCAGATTCACTGAACAAAAATTTATATTTATTAATAGTGATCATAACAATATCCAAAGCAATAGTTCTCTTCCTCTTGTTCCCTATCATTGCATAACAAACAATATTAAAATTTGTCATGTCACTATGGCAACAGGTATAGTACAGAACATTAATATAATCCAGCAATAAAAAACAACTTATTATTCAATAAATATGTATTGAATTAACTCTTGCTGAATCTCTTACATTTCAAACAATGTCAACTATTGTATGAAGCATTTGTTATTAATAAAATATATACCTAATTGTTCTCAAAATACTATCCTTTTGTGTTTTTTGTGTTGTATCAACATTGTCAAAGTAGAATCTTTATAAAACGTAGACAAAGTAAAAATACTTCCAACTCAGTTAATAAAATTCATACCCAAATATATTGTATACTGCAGAAAAATAAAAAAATTATCTAATTAAAATGTAAATTTTGCTAAAATTGAAATAACTCAAGTATAATATTCAGTCTCATGATTGAGTTATGATTGTTCTTTAAACAAAGGTGAAATACATTGATTTTTAAAGTTTACTTATGAGATTTCAAGTTCTAACTATAATTTCTTGATATTCTATGTGCATAAACTTCTTATTAATGCTCAACCAACAGAGTTGTCTGCAAATAACAGTAAATAGGTTTTTTTTTGACAGGCAGAGTGGACAGTGAGAGCGAGAGGCAGAGAGAAAGGTCTTCCTTTTGCCGTTGGTTCACTCTCCAATGGCTGCTGCGGCCCATGTGCTCTGGCCGGCGCACCGCACTGAACCGAAGCTGGGAGCCAGGTGCTTCTCCTGGTCTCCCATGCGGGTGCAGGGCCCAAGCACCTGGGCCATCCTCCACTGCACTCCCTGGCCACAGCAGAGAGCTGGCCTGGAAGAGGGGCAACTGGGACAGAATCCGGCGCCCTGACCGGGACTAGAACCTGGGGTGCTGGCGCCACAAGGCAGAGGATTAGCCTATTGAGCTGCGGCGCCGGCCAATAGTTTTTCAATTAAATCATTTTCCTAATCAACAAAGTAGTATTTTCAAAATGGCTACTTAAAGGAAGAGCATCAATTATATATGCAGAAATAATTGTCATGCGATTGCATTCTTATAATTAACCTTGTCATTTTTATTACTATTTCTACCATCATTTTATGTTTATTTATTTTCAAACAGAGCACACACACATATACACAGAGAGATTGCTATGAGAAGAAAGAGCGAGAGAGATGTTCCATCCTCTGGTGTACCCCTCAATTGCCCACAATAGCCAGGGCTAAGCCAGGCTGAAACCCAGAGACTGGACTTCTTTCCAGTTCTCTCATGTGGGTGGCACGGACCCAAGAACTTGAGCTATCATCTGCTGCTTCCCAGGGCTTCTACTAGCAGAAAGATGGACTGGAAATGGAGCTAGGACATGAATCAAGGGACTCTGATACGGGATGGGATGTCCTGACCCATATCTTACTGATGAACTAAATGTCTGCCCTTCAATCATTATTTTAAAGCCACTACAATACACTCCGACTTTAATGAAAAAAATCAAAATTTACTTGTATAATAAGAAAACAAAACCAAATTGTTTCAATATGCTTTAACACTCTAAAGTATTAGATATTTTGGAGAGCTAGCTCCTAAAACATGAATAGCCCCTATAGAAATTATGACAAATATACTTTTCCCTTTTTTAATAAGATTTATTTATTTGAAAGGCAGACTTACACAGAGAGAGAGACAGAGAGAGAGACAGACAGACAGACAGACAGAGAGAGATCTGCTTGCTCACTGCCCAAATGGCTACAATAGCCAGAGGTGTGCCAGTCCGAAGCATGGAGCCAGGAGTTTCCTCCAGCTCAACTATGTGACTCCAGGGACACAATCACTTGGCCATCCTCCTCTGCTTATCATGGAGCTGGATGAGAAGTGCAGCAGGTAGGATTTGAACCAGCGCTCATATGGGATTTTCGGGTGCTGCAAGAGTGGCTGTACCCACTATGCCACAATGCTGTTCCCAACAAATACATGTTTTAATACAATAGGGATAATTAAAAAGGAAAGAAAATACTTAAGAACTAAAAATCAAATTCAATTAAATATTAATAACATTTAAAAATGAGCTATTGCTAATGAGTTTGAAAAAAAAGAATTCAAATACATATGGAAAGTATTTAGATCCTGAAATTGAAATTGACAATAAGAATATGAACTGTACTCATAAATTTCCAACTGTAAAAAAAAGAAACTATCAAATTGCAATGAAAAATAAAGACAAAGATTTTTTTAAACCACAAAACAGAACTTACAGAAAAGAAAAAAAATTGGGGTCAGCACCGTGGCTCACTTGGTTAATCCTCTTCCTGCAGTGACAGCATCCCATATGGGCGCCGGGTTCTAGTCCCAGCTGCTCCTCTTCCAGTCTAGCTCTCTGCTGTGGCCCAGGAAGGCAGTGAAGGATGGCCCAAGTCCTTGGGCCCCTGCACCAGCATGGGAGACCAAGAAGAAGCAACTGGCTCCTGGCTTCAGTTCGGCACAGTTCCGACCATAGCGGCCATTTGGGGAGTGAACCAATGGAAGGAAGACCTTTCTCTCTGTCTCTCTCACACTGTGTATAACTCTACCTGTCAAATAAATTAAAAAAAAAAAAAAAGAAAAAAAATGATGAAATTAAAACTCAAAAGACAGAACCACCTACAGCAAATACACACAGACACTAGGTAATGAAGAAATTACTTTAAATGTAAAACAGAGATACAAGGAGATGGAAAATTTAATGTAGGTTAAGAGAAATGATGTATTGAATAAGATTGTCTAGTATGTTCAGTTGCATACTTCAAATGAAAAAGTACAGAAAATGAGAAAGACAAAATAGTCTAAAGGCTGAGAATCTAAGAAATGTTTCAGGAAGTCAAGATAAATCGCATATGGGATAAATAAAAGGAATTGACCATACGTATAGCTGCTATATTTTTAGAACAGCATTTTTTTCTCTTAAAATCTGAGAAGCAGCCAGAGAGGCATGAGAAATTACCTATGCAGGAAGTACAGTTACAGAACATAGACTTCTTAAAGGCAATAATAGGACAGAGAAAATAAATGTAGTAATAAACCGGAAAGCTGATAATGAATAACTGCCCATCTAAAATTATATACACAATGGTTTATCTTGCAAGGAATGTAAGGTTAAACACTCTCAGGTAAATACAAGCTAAGTATCAAATGATTTTATCAAAGAAACTGCTTTAATAATTTATTTCAAGAAGGAAGAAATAATCTTAAAACAAAGGCTAGAACATCAGGTAGGAATGAGCAAAGAAACCTGAAAATTGTAATCAGACAATGATTCTACAAAAATAACAGCAAGAACAATAGTAACACCTAAAACATTCTAGAACACAAAGAACTCATAATATTTAGATTCAGCAGGCAAAGGTGTTATTAATTCCTTCAATTGCTTATGGTTGGAGTTAAATCACTGATCAGCTTCACCCTTTACTTTTGCATAGAAATGTTTTAAAGGTAACCAGTAAAGCATAATATAAAGTGGATAATTTGAAAACACACACATGGAAAAACTGAGCAATAAAAAAGACCATTTCTCTTGAAGGAAGACAACACAAGAAAGAAGTGCAAAAAAGCAAACAAATCAACATATCTAAGAATGACAGTGGGGCCTGCTCTGTGGCACAGCAGGTAAAGCCCCTGCCTGCCCCCTAGCATCCTATGGGGGCGCTGGATTGAGTCTCAGCTGCCGGAACTTCCAATCCAGCTCCTTGCTAATGTTAAGTGGGAAGGAGTGGAAGATGACCCAAAGTGCTTGGGCCCCTGCTCCCACATAGGATACCTGGAAGACGCTGTTGACTCCTGGCTTCAGATCAGTCCAGTTCCAGCCCTTGAGGATATTTGGGGAGTGAACCAGCAAATGGAAGATCTCTGTCTCTCTGTCTCTGTCTCTCTCTGTTTGTAACTCTGCCTCTCAAATAAATAAATCTTTTTTTCAAAAGAATGATAGTAGAAACATTAAAATATGTCACTGAAAATAAACAATATAAAGTCCTAAATTACAAATTAGGAGTTGTTGGATTTAATTCTTTTTTTTAAACCCACTTTTGTACTATTTACCAAGAAAATCAACAAAAACATAGGATATAATAATGTTGAAAGTAAAAAAAAAAGGAGAAATGTTACTATGGATAGTGTTAATCAAAATTAAATTTATGTGTATATCACTAGAAGACAGAATAGACATTCCTTCTTAGATAGGCTAGCTTCATGCTGCAGTTATAGCCACAGAAAGTGAGAAGTCTCCTTAAATATGAACGCCACAGATAATTCTTTCTCCAGCCATTTGCAGATTTTCAAATAATTACTCTCTTGCAGCTTCTGTTTACATTTAGGAACTTTGTAGTTTTTTAGCTTTCTGTTTAAAAATTCTGCCCGGACTTTATTACTGGTATCTGTGGGACAGTCTTCAAGACCATATCCCTCTAAAATGATACAACCAGGCTGCTGTTAAGGAAATGATTAGAACTGACCCAACAGGATTTTACCATCTTTTTAGAATCACCATGCTGAACTCCAGGAGTACCAATAATATAGAATAAACCAGGTAAAAATTTGTTTTCTAATCCTTCCTATAATGCTGACAAAATGTCATGAAAAATCAATGCCACTACTACAAACATGAATATTATGCTAAGAATCAACACTGAAAAGCAATAACACTGTACATATGAAAATAAAAATCCAAAGTAAACAATTGTGCAGCTCAGTGACATTCAACCAATGACAAACATTTCATGATGAAAGGAATGAATTTTTAATAATATTTTAAAATGCATGGACAATGTATTCCAATTCCCATTAAAACTGCATGTTCAGGTGACAATATTTTCAAATAACATTACATTTCTTGACTAACTTACTAAATCTTCCTATTCTTCACATCAATATTAAAAGCAGATGAAGTAATTGATATTTTACTTTAACATTAAAACATTCAACTGTATAAAAAGGATAATGATAGTGAAGAAGGTATGTTAAATAATTACTAATGTTTTACCCTACTGATACATATGGGTAATATTTAGAATTAATTATGCACAAGTCATGGGGTTCAGTCCGATTAATCTAATCATATCAGTAGCACCTGCCTTTCAGGGGAAAATGGACACATATGTGACACAATCAGTTACTTACATATGATAAAAAGGATTCATCAGTTGTAAGATCCACTTATATGCAGTGTACCACTAAGAAACAAAATGCTGCAATTTAGTTATGAAAAATTGCCTTTTCCCCCCTCAAAATTTTTATTTTGTGTTGCCACAGATCATTTTCAGATTTTTTAAAGCAGATTACAAATTTAAATATCTTTCTCCCTTGTGCATATGTAAAAAATGAAAATGTTAGCAAAACGAATTTACTCAGGTATTTCTAAAATGTTTCCATATACAGAAAACAAACTTTATTAGTCACTTTTTCTAAAAGTGTTAGTTAGCTATTACTAATAGTTGCCGAAAACTCAGTGGCAGAAAACAATAAACATTTATTGCCTATGCATCTATAGTTAGCTAGGGTTGATGTACATAGTTTTGCTAATATTCTCTGAGGACTGGCTGGGTTTTGGTCAACGGAGGGTGGTTTTTACCTTGAACCTCATTTCTACATATCTCTCATGTATAGAATGTTGATAGCAATGTCAAAGAGGAGATTCTTTTCAAACCCCTGCTTATATCATGGTTCTTAATTCTCCAATGGCCAAAATAGGGGATCAGTGCTAAGGTATGAGTCAAATCAACTCATCTGTCATTGATGTGCATTGCAAAGTTACATTGCAAAGGGAGTGAATACAGAGAAGAGTGAAGAACTGGGATAGTCAATGCAGTTCACCCCACCATACAATATGCTTTGTGTGCCATTAGAAACACTTGATGTATCAGCATTCCTTTTCTTCCTGTTATTTATTTTTTTAATTTATTTAAGAAATATAAACTTCATGCATTTCATATATACAAATTTAGGAACATAGTGATTCTTTCCACCCAACCTCCCTCCCACCCATACTACCATCCTTCTTCCTCTTCCCTCTCCCATTCCCATTCTTATTTTTTACAATGATCTATTTTCAGTTACCTTTAAACTCTTCATATTAATCCTACACTAAGTGGAGGCATCAACAAATAGTATAATGAAAAATGTAAAAAAAAAACAACAAACAAACAAAAAACACTGCTCCTCAACAGTCAAGATAAGGGCTATTCAAAATCTTCACATAATAAAGTGTCAATTCCACTCTCATAGGTTACCTGTTAGTTACTCTACTAGTTACCAAGGATCAGAGAGAACATATGGTATTCATCTTTTTGGGATTGGCTTATTTCACTAAATATAATGGTTTCTAGTTGCATTCATTTTGCTACAAATGACAGGATTTCATTTTTTACCACCATATAGTATTCCGTAGTGTATATACCATAATTTATTTATCCAGTCTTCCGTTGATGGAAATCTGTGCCGATTCCATATTTTAGCTATTGTAAATGGAGCTACAATAAACACGGGGGTACAGATAACTCTTTCATATGCTGATTTCATTTTTTTTCTTTTTCTTTCTTTAAATATTTATTTTATTTACTTGAAAGAGTTACAGAGAGAGGCAGAGACAGAGAGAGAGGTCTTCCATCTGCTGGTTCACTCCCCAGATGGCTGCAATAGCCTGAGCTGCATTGATCCGAAGCCAGGAGCTTCTTCCGGGTCTCTGACGTGGGGCAGGAGCCCAAGGACTGGGACCATCTTCTACTGGTATGCCAGGCCATAGCAGAGAGCAGGATTGGAAGAGGAGTAGCCAGGACTAGGACTGGCGCCCCTATGGGATGCTGGTGCTTCAGGCCAGGGTTTTAACCCACTGTACTACAGCACTGGCCCCTGATTTCATTTCTTTTGGCTAAATTCCCAGGAGTGGGATGGCTGGATCATATGGTGGGTCTATATTCAGCTGTCAGAGGTATCTCCATACTGTCTTCCTCAGTTTATGCAACAGTTTACATTTCCACCAACTGTAGAGTAGGGTACCTTTTTCCCCACATCCTTGCCAGCATTTTTTGTATGTTCATTTCTCTATATGAGCCATTATAATGGGGGTGAGATGAAACCTTGTTGGGAATTTGATTTGCATTCTCCTGATGGCTACGGATCCTGAACATTTTTTCATATATCTGTTGGCCCTTTGAATTTCCTCTCTTGAAAATATCTGTTCAGGTCCTTTGTCCATTTCTTAACTGGATTGTTTGTTTTGTTGTTGTTGAGTTTCTTGAGCTGTTTATAGACTCTGGAAATTAATCTTTTATCAGTTGCACAGTATTTTATTACAGCCTCCAGAGCTTTCTATGACACCTAAACAGGACCCAGAAAATTATGAAGCCCATGTTCAGGCCATGACAACTATATCATGATTTCTGGTTGACTTTTAAGTTTTAGTGCTATTTCTAATTCTAGACATGTAGAAATATAAAAATATGTAAACTAAAATCCATGATATTCGAAAATACAGGTTGACTTTGTAACTCAATATTCCCTAAACAATAGCCCGTATGGGAAACATTTTTTTCATAATGTAATACTAAGACAATATTTGTCTTCCTTGGAGAACTAATTGCATCTCCTTTTGAGTAACAAGACTTATACCAAACATATTACAGAAAACTTTATTTCACATTGTGTTCAGTAAGAGTGATATCATTAATACTCTGGGTGATAGAAACAGTTCATTTCTTACCTTTATGGCTTTGATTTCCTATTTTTATTAGTTACATTTTAGATTGTTGTGATAATTAAACTTGATAACAGACTTTTCAAATAGGTATAGCAATTTCTGACACCTATTAAGTACCCAAACCATGTGAAGCTATGTGTCACTATTACTATTTGTTTTAATTTATTATTTGCATTCCTTTATTAAAAACTTTCTGAAATATACTATGGAAAATTGAGCACACCAAATATAGTACAAAGTTATTAAAATTGTTTCCAAGAATAGTACAGATTTTAAGTGACCTAGAAACACTTGCAGGGCCATTATTTACATAAATAAGAAAGACGGTAGTAAGTAGTATTCCCACAAAATAAGCAAATGAAAAGTGTCATCTGATAAATGTTTCCCGATCTGAACCCAGTAGCTGGCTTCTTAGATCTTCAAGGCCATATTTAGCGATTCTTTTCTTGAAATGTCCACATGATGTCCTGAGGGCACCCAAAGCTAAACCTGCACAGCAGAGCACTACCTGACCTCCATTGTTGACATCATTCCCCAGACAGCAGCAGTTATCTTGATTATTTTCTCTGACTATAGCACACCTGTCAGCAAATCCTGCAGATTCTGTTTTCAAAACACCCCTAAATACAAGTACTTTCTCTCTCCTAAAGTTTTAGATTCCTAGTTCAAGTCACCACCATGTCTTGCTCAGCCATTGGAGCAATTTTTAAACCAGTTCACCTGTTTCGACTCTTGTTAACTCACTATTTTCACTGCACAGAGAAAGCTATGTTTTTAAAAAAATCTAAGACAGATTCATCTAAAGTTCCTCCTATTTCACATACAGTAAAACACAAACTCTCCTTTCTGGCTAAAGCATCCCTCTTGACCTAAATCCCTGTGAATGTCTTGTGACGTGTTCTCCTTACACAGTGCATTCAAGGAAGGCATATTTAAGTGTCTCAAACCTAAGCGCAAATGCTTGTTTTTGGTCTGCATCAGCTCTTCCCATTACCTAGAATGCTCTTTGGACCTTCATGTAGCTGGCTCTGTCTGACTTAGTTCATTGTCTCAGCTTAGCTGCTATCACCTCCAAAAGGTCTTTCTAACTAGAGTAGCCAAACATTGTTTTCACAAGACCCTATTTTAGTTACTTACACAGAACCACTTACAGCCTGATACATCTTCTTATCTGTCTACTTATTTGTTTTCTTTCATTTCCATTGCACCACCAAGTAGAAATTCAATTCAATGAAAGCAAAGATGTTTGTTCTGTTCAAGTGATCTCTAACGTGACATTCTAGAACACTGGTGGGACACCATAAGTCTTCGATAAACACTGGTTGAGGAAATGAATGGATGGCGTTATGGAAGATCACTTGGTGACTGAGATGACACTAAGAAGGATAAGTTTTTTGGTGAATGGCTCTCTTACCATATTATCAACTTCTTTATTGTAGAAAAGAGTCTGGCTGCAGAACTGGAAAAGACTATTTTGGAATCTGAATGACAGTCTATGGAGCAAAGTTAATTAACAAGATTTTTAAGGCCTTTGGTGGAAGGTTATAAGCATTTTATTCATAGCTCTAGGAAATAGGATAGCCAAATAATTTTAAACTTGAATAGAATTTATGTAAAGGTTATTCCTAATGTTGCATCTATTAGAAAATTAACGTTGGTAGTATGATCCAATTATTTCTAATATATTAGATTATAAATGCATTAACCATAATTTATTGATATAATTTGACCAAACTGCAATGAAAATAAAGTTTTATTTTATATGCTCAACTTTTTAACCTCTTTACTATAATTTAAAATCTCAGATGTCAAATTTATCAAAATTTTAATCACTATTATGACCCAAAATGCTTAGTATGAAATCTGTTTTATCTATATTATTATTATTAAAATTAGGCAGTATAGGACAAAAGTCCTAAAGCACACTACCTAGCCTCATACACACATTCTACCATTTTATTGGTTGGTGGTCGTGATTAACTTTCTTAACCTTTTTAGGACACAGTTTTCATATCTACAAAATGGGAAATTTCACATAGGATTGTGAGAACTAAAATTTATTAGTATAGTGCTTTGCACACAATATGCAAATAACAAGTATGAGCTCCTATTACTGTTATATGACTTTATGAATATCTGGAACATTTCATAACTACTTAATGTTATTTCAGAAGCAGTCAAATTTAAGGTTACAAATGAAACAGAATAGTAATATACAGAAAAAGATAACAGAGGTTTATATAGAGGTAATGATAACCAAAGAATAGTAAGGATGAACTAGGATTGGAATTTAGAATGTGGCCATGTGGCTGGTGTGGGCAATCCCACAGGAATCTCAAAAAGAGTCACGGATCACCGCTTACCTGAAAAGGAGATAAACTGTGGAAACACAGTAAACATTGAGTTAAGAAGTTACCACTAGCCACAAAATAAAAGTAAAGTGGAGTTATAAGTCAGGAGCTGAGGCAATGCCTAACGGCTGTGAGGGAGACGCTCCTAATCATACCACGCAGACATCTCTGGTCAGTCCGATAACGGTGCACTACGGGCAATACCCTCCTACCCATGCTGACTGGATCATTCAAACATAAGTAAGGCGGGAGCAGTATTGACTGGACCGCTCAAACATAAGTAAAAACCAATAAAATTGCACAAGTTGTATGATGGCAAATTGGAGGATTGCCAAAAAAATGAGAATAAAAGGGGAGCCCTGGCACTGCTCTCCATCCTTTCGGGGATCATGGCCTGGTGTGTGTAAACCACCGGGAGCGGAAGAAAGAAGCGCGGAGCTGAGCCGAGCTGTCACTGAGCTGTCACTGAAGAGATCCTGACCCGTTCCTGACCTGTTCCAGCCACAGCGCTCGGACCTGCACCTGTTCCTGAGCAGCCCTAGCCGCTGTTCCTGAGCGGCTTTAGCCACATGAGCTGTCCCATTCCGGTCTCGTTCCTGTCTAATAAAAGTTGCTGTTACACTTTCGGCCTTGCAGCCGAGTAAGGGGCCCAGTGTGTGTGAACCTCTGGATCTCCACACATCTGGAGCTGAAGTGGCAGCCCGTTACTCTGCACAGAGCAGGTAGCGGCAGAAGCCAACCTGCAGAGCCCTCCCTGAGCTGTAATACCCCACTGTGTCTGTGAGTGTGTGTGCGTGTGTGGCCCAGTGCGAGCGAACCTCTGGATCTCCTTGCATTTGGAGTAGAAGAGCCAGCCCGCTAGCTTTTGCTACATGGCACAAGGCAATGACGGGATCAAGAGGCCATCTGGGCCGGCTCCGCGGCTCAATAGGCTAATCCTCCACTTTGCAGCGCCGGCACACCGGGTTCTAGTCCCGGTCGGGGCGCCGGATTCTGTCCCGGTTGCTCCTCTTCCAGGCCAGCTCTCTGCTGTGGCCAGGGAGTGCAGTGGAGGATGGCCCAAGTGCTTGGGCCCTGCACCCCATGGGAGACCAGGAGAAGCACCTGGCTCCTGGCTTCGGATCAGCACACTGCTCAGGCCACAGTGCGCCAGCCGTGGCGGCCATTGGAGGGTGAACCAATGGCAAAAAGGAAGACCTCTCTCTCTGTCTCTCTCTCTCTCACTGTCCACTCTGCCTGTCAAAAAAAAAAAAAAAAAAAAAAAAAAAAAAGACCATCTGGAGCTGCTGCGTCGCTGCCCGACCACTGTTTGACCAGTGGAACTGCCGTCTCACCGCCTGGCCTGGAGTCCTTATCAGCCTGCTGCCAGAGTTGACCGCAGAGCCGGACCAGGCCTCTCAGCAGGGGACCTCTCCAACTTCTCGCCTGTCCTCTGCCTGGAACCTTGAGCCCACCGCCCCCTACCCTGCAGGAGAAACATATTCGTGACAGTGATGCGAGCCTAGATACTTAGCAAACCAATGTTATGTATTGAATCTTGTGCTGTGCTTGTATTGTATCTACTTTAACCAAATATTTATTACCTATTTCCCCTTTATTTCTTAGTGGTATATCTACTCACAGTGAGTTTCTGTACAGTTTTCTCAGTTTACAGTATATTAAATGTTTGATAATTTTTCATAATTAAAAATAATTTGTCATAAATAAAGAAAAGATGTTCTGCAAAATCTTTCTCATGTTCACCTCAGGGTTGAAAAAGATTTTATTTTTGGCTTTTTAAGTCCAATCATTTTTTTTTTTTTTGACAGGCAGAGTGGACAGTGACAGAGAGAGAGAGAGAGAGAGAGAGAGAGAGAGAGAGAAAGGTCTTCCTTTTCCTGTTGGTTCACCTCCAATGGCCTCTGCGGCTGGCGCACTGTGGCCTGAGCAGTGTGCTGATCCGAAGCCAGGAGCCAGGTGCTTCTCCTGGTCTCCCATGGGGTGCAGGGCCCAAGCACTTGGGCCATCCTCCACTGCACTCCCTGGCCACAGCAGAGAGCTGGCCTGGAAGAGGAGCAACCGGGACAGAATCCGGCGCCCCGACTGGGACTAGAACCCGGTGTGCCGGCGCCGCAAGTTGGAGGATTAGCCTAGTGAGCTGCGGCGCCGGCCAAGTCCAATCATTTAATTGAGGTTTTAGCTTTATCAAGGGAGTTCTACAATTTGTCAAAGCTCAAGCTTTAAATTGTTCTGTGAATGACTAAATGAGAGTTGTTTCCTAGAAGTCTCAACCTAACAAATTGCTCTGATTCCTCTTGTATACAGAGAAGAAGTGACAGAATAAAACATATAAGCTATAATTAAATTCATAGGGTAATGAAAGACCTAAAATTGTAATTTAAGCCATATTAAGTTCAAATAATT
Source organism: Oryctolagus cuniculus (assembly GCF_964237555.1). Classification (NCBI taxonomy): domain Eukaryota; kingdom Metazoa; phylum Chordata; class Mammalia; order Lagomorpha; family Leporidae; genus Oryctolagus; species Oryctolagus cuniculus. The sequence goes on along the minus strand of NC_091436.1, from coordinate 110,664,286 downwards.
ATACTAGCATAAAATTAGTGAATAGTATTTCATTCTTAAGTAACACACAACACTTAATTTGGGTTCTAAAATTCTTCCTTTCCAGAACTAAAAACCATAGATTTTACTTTTGTCTAAATACATGAAATATTTTCATTTGAAACCCAATTATTTTTGACAGCTGTTCTGAAGTCTGTCATTTATTAAATTGTATAAATCACATTTCAATAAAACATGAGAATCTAGCTTCATTAACAGCATCCAAAGATGCATCTGCAAACTTATTCCTTCTTAGTTTCCAATTTTGGTTTTCCTATAGTCTGTTTTTGGTCTTGGCAAAGCAATCCTAGAATGTATTCAAAGAAAGGTTAGAAACATTTTTGCTGACAAATCATAATGATTAAATAGGTTCAGTGTTGGACATGTCAAATGCTAACAAAACAAGGGGCATGTCTTAAAGTGATTCTTGTCTGATTTTTTTCTTTTCTAACCTTTCAAACTTACATGATCCAATAATTATTATATTGTTAGTTCAATGATATTTTAAGCTATTATAATCATAACATAATACACAGAGTTCATTCTTTATGGAAACATTCAGAATTAGAAATTTTCACTTGCATAATTTTTTACAGACAAATAACCAAAGAATGATGGTGTAAAATGATTGGCCAAAGGTCTCATAGCAAGAAATAGCTGGAACCTGACCTAAAACTTATGTCCTGTTGGCTTTGCAACATGTAAGGAAAAAATGTGGAGGAAAAAAATATATATATATGTGTGTATATATATATATATATATATAGCTTATATCTGCTGCAGTGTTGTACACTCTGCAATATTTTACCGTAGTTGGTACTATAAAATTTGCATTCCTCAAATGAAAATATCTCATCAAAAGTGGTCGAGTGCATGATCAACCATTCAGCCCAAGGTCCTGTGACCTTTGTAGTACAGTGACCATTTCCAATCACCAGACAACACTGTGGAAACATTTCCCCACTTACACACTCTATGTCCAGTTTTGTGACCTGGTACCCAGAATCACACAAAGAAGCCAACAGAGATAGTACAAACAGTAATCCCATCTAGGTATAAAATGTGTGAAAAGAAAAGGAAAGCCTTTGCATGTTCTGGATCAATAGACAGCCAAAATTATTTCCACAGATCTAAAACTCGGATGGATATAATTTCAATTCTGCATTTCTCCAAAGGCAGTACAATCAGCACTTTCTCCTAAACCACAAGAGCTAAACTGTTGAGGATTGCCCCCATCTTGTCCTGATGATTTTTAAGAATTTCACTGCAGTGTCAGCAAAGATAGACAACACCGTTTATGGTTAGAGTCATGAGACTTTCTTCTGAATTCCCACAAGTTGGTTTATTCCTCAGCCAGGTTTAGACTTCCAAATATGTGTCTAAATCCATATTAATAATATCCAGGAAGAGAGAACACACGTTGGGTTAACTAAGGAGTCATTCCCAAAAGAGTCTTTGCGTTTTCTTCATTTTTTTTCTGTGAAGATATTTTGGTTTCTAGTGGTTCTTATACTTGGGAATTATAATTTTCAACCTTGGGATATATTTGATGGTAGAATGTGGCAGGATAGTCAAGTTAAAGCAATCTAAAACATTTTATCAACTAAATATTTTGGGATATAATTTGCATTCATGTGTTAATATAGAAAGTTTAGTTCTGGTCATATTAGCAGAAGCACATGAGCATTCAGCACAAAACGGTAATTGCTGACTTCAAAAAATAAAGTACTAAAAAAGTATTCAAAGGGAAATATATATATATAGTGCATGCATATCAGGGAATTATGAAGATGAAGAAGTTGCACTCTAAGAGGCCCTGCAAGAGGAAATCGCCAAACTGCAAAACCGCATCACCATAGCTACGAAACCCTGGGAGGGCGGCAGTTGGGCGGGCTGACCTTTAGAAACTGTATATAAGTGGACCCTCAGACTCTGTAAGCAGAGGTTGCTCAGCCTCTCTCCCCGGTCTGTAGTGGCTTGTGCCCGCAGGGACTCTTCTGCTCCGTAGTGCCTTGTGCCTGCAGGAGTTTGGCTGAGTAGTCTCTCTCTCTAGATGCCGTGATAAAGAGGTTTTTTTTTTTTAACTTTTATTTAATGAATATAAATTTCCAAAGTACGGCTTATGGATTACAATGGCTTCCCCCCCATAACGTTCCTCCCACCGCAACCCTCCCCTTTCCCACTCCCTCTCCCCTTCCATTCACATGAGGATTCATTTTCGATTCTCTTTATATACAGAAGATCAGTTTAGCATACATTAAGTAAAGATTTCAACAGTTTGCTCCCACACAGAAACATAAAGTGAAAAATAATAGATGATTTTTTAAATGATGATGAAATCAGATCAGACCTATTGTCATGTTTAATCCCGGTGAGAGTCAAGTTGGGAATTGATAATTTCTTCTTCTTCTTCTTCTTTTTTTTTTTTTAACAGAAGATCAGTTTAGTATACATTAAGTAAAGATTTCAACAGTTTGCACCCCCATAGAAACACAAAGTGAAATATACTGCTTGAGTACTCGTTATAGCATTAAGTCTCAATGTACAGCACATTAAGGACAGAGATCCTACATGAGGAGTAAGTGCACAATGACTCCTGTTGTTGACTTTACCAATTGACACTCCTGTCTATGGCATCAGTAATCTCCCTATGCTCCAGTCATGAGTTTCCAAGGCTATGGAAGCCCTCTGAGTTCTCCGACTCTTATCTTGTTTAGACAAGGTCATAGTCAAAGTGGAGGTTCTCTCCTCCCTTCAGAGAAAGGTACCTCCTTCTTTGAAGACCTGTTCTTTCCACTGGGATCTCACTCACAGAGATCTTTCATTTAGTTTTTTGTTTGTTTGTTTGTTTGTTTTTTCTTTTTTTTCCCCAGAGTGTCTTGGCTTTCCATGCCTGAAATACTCTCATGGGCTTTTCAGCCAGATCCAAATGCCTTTAGGGCTGATTCTGAGGCCAGAGTGCTGTTTAGGACATCCGCCATTCTATGAGTCTGCTGAGTATCTCGCTTCCCATGTTGGATCACTCTCCCCTTTATTTTTTCTATCGGTTAGTATTAGCAGGTACTAGACTTGTTTATGTGATCCCTTTGACTCTTAGTCCTTTCATTATGATCAATTGTGAACTGAAATTGATCACTTGGACTAGTGAGATGGCATTGGTGCATGCCACCTTGATGGGATTGAATTGGAGTCCCCTGGTTTGTTTCTAACTCTACCATTTGGGGCAAGTCAGCTTGAGCATGTCCCAAATTGTACATCTCTTCCCTCTCTTATTCCCACTCTTATGTTTAACAGGGATCACATTTCAGTTAAATTTCAACACTTAAGAATAACTGTGTATTAATTACAGAATTAAACCAGTCATATTAAGTAGAACAGACAAAAAAAACTACTAAGAGGGATAATGTATTAAGTTGTTCACTAACAGGGCTATGCTGATCAAGTCACCATTTCTCATAGTGTCCATTTCACTTCAACAGGTTTCCTTTTTGGTGCTCAGTCAGTTGTCACCGATCAGGGAGAACATATGGTATCCCAAAGGGACAAATACCATATGTTCTCCCTGATCGGTGACAACTGACTGAACACAAAAAAGGTGTGTACCTGAGTCTTCTCAGTCTCCTTTGTTGAACCCGTAGTTGGCTTCCTGGCCAGTTGCTAATGATTGGGAAGCTGACAATGTACTTATACTGTAAATACATATTTATATCAATATTAAATATTACACATATATATGCACACATATGGTATGTAATTAAAATATACTTATATAAATGTATATAATATAGTACATGTAATTACAAATGTGTAATCAAATGTTACATTTACTGTATTTAAAGCCAGGCCACTGATGGGTAATGATGAGTCAGCAATATATAATGACCAAATGGACACTGAGAAATCCAAAGAGATGCCTGACTACAAACAGTGGTTGTCAGTGTGTTTCCACTGGATGTCAGCCTTGCTGTACCATTACTGCTTCTAAGGCAATGTCTCCAAATCCAACATTACATAAAGCTAGCATAAAGCCTTTTTTTCTCTTACTCAAATTTTAACATTTGAAAGAATATACCCCAATAATAAATGTTCTACAAATCACAACAAAACTATCGAATGAAAACAAACTGCTATGGTTTCAATGTGGTATATCCCTAAAAGCTCAGGTGCTAGAAGCTTGGTCTTATGTGTGGTGATATAAAATGTGGCAGCAATTTTATTAGATGAGGCCTTTGAGGAGGTTGTTAGATCATTGGGAGTATGTCATATGAGGTTAATACATTTTTCAAGAGAACAAGATTGGGTGAATTTTTTAAAAAACATTTGTTTGTTTATCTATTTGAAAGACTAATTGTCATAGGTGGCCAGGGAGAGATCTTCCATCTGAAGGTTCACTCCCTAAATGCCCACAAAGTCCATTTGTGTTTCCCACATGGGTGGCATGGGTCAAAGCATTTGGTCCATCATCCACTGTCCTCTCAAGTCCATTAACTGGAAGGTGAATTGGAAGCAAAGTATCAAGGGCTTGAACTGGAACTCTGATGATGGGTGCCAGTGAGTGTTTACCAAAAGAGCAAGATTGGTCCTTCCCTGCTCTCCAGTTTCCTGTCTATCACATGTGCTCCCCCCATGATGCCATGAAGCCAGAAGCCAAGGGGGTTCTTATCAGAGGCTAACCGGATGAGTCTGCCCAATCTTGCATTTCCAGATTCCAAAACTGTGAACTAAATAAACCTCTTTTCTCTATAAGTAAGAAGCTTCAGGTATTTTTGTCATAGTAGTAGAAAATGGACTAATATAATAATCATATATTGGTGAGCTCAACTTTCTTTTTTGTTTCTCCTTATTTAGTATCTTTTCCTCTCATCTCTTTCTTACCACTAGTTTCCATTTTATAAGATAGGGCAAATGAACCTAACCAACACAGAAAAGGAAAACTCGACAATGTAGATAATGTTCTCTCTCCCTAATCTGCAACAGGTTATGCCTAGAGTCTCATGACAATGATGATTTTCAGTTGCACTGTAGAATTATTGCAGGGAACTAAGAACTGCTGCAGACAGGCATTGATTAGATGACAAAATGGAATAATCAGACTTGCCACCAAATACAATGCAATTCTGTCTGAAGAACAGTAAGAAGAATATGTCACAAAATGGCAATGACAAATGCAAGCCTTAATGGTTAAAATGTGAATCCAAATGCAGCATTTTTCATCTCTCTGTCAGCAATCCTCAAATTTCAAACTAATGGGAATGTTATATGAGAAAAAAAGAGTGCTGCCCATTTAATGTCTCTGCATTGCCTTTTCAAAAATTCTGAATTAGAAATTTTTTCCTATGAAAAGACATGTCTTAGGAAAATGTTACATTCTGATAAAGTAATATCTATTCTGTGAGTGGCAAAAATTGAAAAATGGGATTATGGTTCTTTTCCTCATTTTACAAAAGAAAAATCTATAGAAGTCAGTCTTGAAATCTGCTTTATATGCGGCACTATTCACAAATCCTGAGCTAAACTGCTCTAAACTTAATTTAGAATAGTGATTTTGGTTAACAATTCAAATTGCATTCTCTTTCCCTCTAAAAAGCAAATAAGTGACAAAATAGCAAATACTCCCCATGTGTATGCATGTTCAGAACATTAATTTGGCTTGAATCATATAATTACAGAGGACAAAGTCATAGCTATTTATAATACATCAATTTGCTCCTTATAAATGTGATATAAAAGCCTCATTCCCACTGCAAGTTGTGGAAGAAGCATGATTTTATACCAGTGTTTATTAATCCTAAAAATGAACTTATCTGAAATTCTAGTGCTAAGTGCCACAAGAAATATCAGAGTTTGAACTGAAAATAAATGTTATCATGAATTAGTACCTTCAATGACCAAAATATGATTTACATCAAAATGGATTATTTGTTGTTGTCTATTTAACATAAACTAGCCTATTAAGCTTTATTGTTTAAAGTTCAGAGGTGTCAGAGATAAAAATTCTTTTCAGTTCTAGGAAAAAAGTTATATATAATTGACTGGTATCATTAGAAAAAATGCACACACAACCAAAAAACTATAAATCTGCCGACTAACAAATTACATTATTAAAATTATCCTTGCTCAAAGCAATGGATTTTAATATATATTTTCAATCTGTATTATTGAGTAGGTAAATTAGTGAATGATATAGAAGTATTTTAATAATTAAAAAGTATATTAATAATTATTAACATTTTTATCATTTTATCTTGCCAACTTAGTCTATGCCTACCTATCTTTTGTTGGTTTCATGATTGGCTTGTTTCTTCTTAATTACATAAATAATAATAATTATAGTAATAATAGTAATAAGTGAGAAATAATACATTTTATAAAGTTCTTAACAGGCAAAGTGCTTTTCCAAATTTGGTACTTATGCTAACTCATTTATATTTTAAATAACTCTATGACTTTGGCACTACTATTAATTCCATTTTACTGATTTGGGAAATGAGATACCAATAGCTTTGTGGTATAGGCTGAAGTTGATAAAATCAGTCATGAGGGAACAGTCTAATTCCAGAGTGCATGATCTTAATACAATGCTATCAGTGATTAAGAGTTTAGCTATATTTTTTTTATCCTTGAAGGTAAGCCTATAAAATATAGACATATGTTTTCTTAACATTAAATCATAAATATGATCTACTTATCTAATCTTGACACTAATACCAAAGTGTCTTTGTTTTACTAGTTTATACAGGGGCTTCCGTTTACTGAAAAAATGGAATTGAAAGATATTTATTCTAGTCTAAAACTTTTTGAAACCCACACATATTTTTTTCACAATAAACTTTTATTGGACCATTCCAAGACCTCTCATATGCATGGATTTCAAAAATGCTTGTACTGAAATGAACTTACATTTTAACTCCACATTCTTTCCTCATATGCTTTGACTTTCCATAGCATTAATTCTCTAACTTCTTTTTATATGTTTTACCTTCTAGACTCTTTCTTTTTCCATGTGAATTTCAGAATCAGCTTGTCATTTTCTTCAATAATAATTCCTGGGATCTTGATTGATAATATGTTAAGTCTATGGACCAATTTGTGACCCACTGTAAATAGTATGGTTTCCTAATTTAAATATCTGAATTTTGTTGGTAGGACACAGGAAACCAAGATAGTGGCTGCATAAGAGGCTCCTCCCTGCGGAGACACCAATATGGACAAGTTTACACACACCAAGTCATCTTTATAAGCAATGGATGCCAGGTGAGACTGTTGCACTACAGTGCTGCACTTTCTTGTTATAATCATTTAAAAAGTCACATAGAAGAAAGCCAAAAAGGAAAAAAATGCCTGCATCATCACTCCCCCCGCTCCGAGGAGCACTGAATGGAGAGACACAAACTGACTTGGCAGAGGTGGAGTGAAATTAATCCCAGGGCCAGGCCTACTAAAAAAAATTCAGTGGAGTAGAGTCCAGTGGTTCCTTCCCCCACGTTCTAACCCTTGCAGTGCCTATGGGGAGTTTCCACAGTCAGGTGGGCTTTGCCAACTCTCCCCTAATCACCAGTAGAAAGTGAAGTTCCAGCCTTGTAGAGAGGCCAATATACTGTACCCAACAAAAGTCCAAAGACCTATATACCCTGACTGAACCTCCAGACTTGCTTGATATCAGGCGGAGATTGTGCCACATGAGATTGTACTAATTTTGGCATGTGTTACCACCACCTCTGGTGGGCTTAACAGACACACACAGGATTTTTTAGGGACCTGTGGCTGTGGGATCCTGGTGTGTTCAGCCCAGGGCCATTCTGTGTAGCCAAACGGCTACCTTTATCATTGTCCCCCAACCTTCACTAGGCAGCGAGGTGCCATGGGAGCATGTCTTGGCTCTCAGTGCTTGGCTGGTAAAGCCTAGTGCCTGGCAAATTTTCTGGACTGGCCTCAGTATCATGCAGGCATGTGCTCCCTGGTGAGATAGCCATGTTTTGGCATGTATCAATGTTAGCCATGGTGTAAACCTCCAAGACGGCTCAGGGCCTAGTGACTGAGATTCAGGCATAACCACCAACAGCCTGGCAAGTAGCTGAGAGGCAGTCGGTATCACCCCTATTACAACACTGGTGACGTAGCAAGGAATCAGGACTGTTTTGTGACTCAGTGCCAGGCTGACAGAACCCAGAATTCCACAGATTTGAATGGTCCCTCTACCCTTAGAAGTGTCTGGAGTGCCTGAAGACATAGCTTCTGGACATAGTTCAGTGCCCTGTAGGGTTCCCTGGTCCTGGATAAGCAGTCTTATATCTTAGCCAACATCAAAAGTGGATGACAGGTGTGGGATCAAGCAGTAAACCTGCCTCCTCAGCAGTGGAAAGACCATAGCAAGGTGAGCTTTGGTCCTACACACAGGCTGTGCTGTTCTCACTGGTTTGATGGCTCCAGGTGTGATCTAGCATTCATGAAACAGGACAAGAAACACAAGCCTACCACGTGTTCAGGAAGAAGCTTGTAGGGATGTAATACTCCCTTTCAGGCATTTCATTGGTTCATACTGAACCACACATTGATGGAAGATTTGGAACAAATTGGAGTTTGGGGAGTATTGTAAGACTGAATCAGTAAGGACATATCAACAGTGGATGTGGGGCAAATCACAAGTAAGGGTGCTGTCTAGTGCTGAAACAGCAGAAGGACCCATGGGATTGTAAAAAAAAAAAAAATCAGACTGCTAAGAATTTCTAAAGGACAGCTATAAAGCAAAGCAGATTACTATAACTTACCCTTCTAGACACAGATGATGTTATACACCAAGAAACATCAAGAATTTCCAGGGACTGATGCTGGTAAAGCTGTCTCCTGCATTGCCGACATCCCCTATGGGTGCCAGTTCCAGTCTCAGCTGCTCCACTTCCAATCCAGCTCTATCAGCTATGGCCTGGGAAAGCAGCAGAAGATGGCACAAGTCCTTGGGCCCCTGGACCCATGTGGGAGACCTGGAAGAAGCTCCTGGCTCCTGGCTCCTGGTTCCTGGCTCTGGATCAGTACAGCCCCGGCCGTTGCAGCCAATTGGGGAATAAAAAGCAGATGGAAATCCTCTCTCTCTCTCTCTCTCTCTCTGCATAACTCTGCTTTTCAAATAAATAAATAAATATTTTTTAAAAAAAGAATTTCCAAAGGAATATGACCTCACCTAAAGAGAAAAATAAGTTGCCAGAATCCAGCCATTTAGAAACTAAAATTTCCAAATGTTCAGTTGAAGATTTCCAAATAGCTACTTAAAGGAAACTCAGTGAAATTCAAGAAGACACAGAGTTCCCATTCAATATTGTAGTGGAGAGAGCTGATAGGAAGATGGAAGTAATTAAACAAAAAGAAGCTGAAATATTTCAACTGAAAAGTACACAAAGTAGAATCAAAAGCACAATAGAAGGCATAAATAGGAGAACAGGTCAAACAGAAGAATCAGTGAGTTTCAAGAAAGGCTATTTGAATATACATATATACATAGTTGGAGGGGAAAAGAACAAAAAAATAAAGCTTATGAGAAATATAAGATATATGGAAAAAGAAAATATTTGAGTTATAGTGATTCAAGAAGGATTTGAGAATGACAAAGGGGTAGAAAGCATTTGCAAAGAGATAATAATAGAAAAGATCCCAAACCTAGAGAAAGATATCCAAGGTCACCAGTTAGACTGAACCTAACAAGTTCTAGGTAAAGAAATAGTAAAGTCAAGCTCTCCAATGTTAATGATAACAGATGATTTTCAAAACTATAAGAGAAATATCACATAAAAGATAAGAATTGGCCTGACTTCAGGTTTCTCAGCAGAAAAATTACAGCTAAGGAGGGAGGGGGGCCAAGACATTGACAGTACTGAGGGAAAAAAAAAATTGTCATCCAAGAACACTAAATCCAGCAAAACCATCCTACAGATATGAAGGGGAGATCAGACATTTTGAGACAAATAAAAGTTCAAAGAATTTATCACCACTGGACCTGTGTTACAAGAAATACTAAAGTAAGTTTTTCAAAGTGAAACTTGAAGGAGAAGCTAGCCAGTAAGGAAAACATAGAAGGAAGAAAATTCACTGGTAAGAATAACTATATAACAAATTAAGAAAGCTCTAAAATTGTAAATGTGCTTGTAAACATGTATATCTAGACTGTGAAGACTAAATAATTAAACACTAAACTAACATTACATGTTAAGATACAGGCAAAACTGAAACTGAGCAAATTAAACATCAAATATGTGGGAAGGAGTGCAGCACAAAGGGAGAGTTCTTCATTAGGCTTTCTGATCTCTTTGATTTGTGTCTGTTTCCATATCTTTATAATCAGCAGTATCATTTCAGAGCCAGTGTTATAGTACAGTGGGGTAAGTCACTGCATACAACAATAGCATCCTGTATCAGAGCACCAGTTCCACACTAAGTTGCTCAACTTCTGAACCAGCTCCTTGCTAATATCCCTGGGAAAGCAGTGGAAGATGGCCAGAGTCCTTGGACACCTACCCATGTGTGAGATCCAGATGGAGTTCCTGGCTCTTGTCTGTGTTGGCATTTGGGAAGTAAGCTAGTGGATGGAAGGTCTCTCTCTCTCTCTCTTCTTTCCTTCTGTCACTTTGTCTATTTTTTTTAAGATTTATTTTATTTATTTGAAACAGATAGAGTTACAGAGAGAGGTAGAGACAGAGAGAGAGGTCTTCCACCTGCTGGCTCATTCCCCAGATGGCCACAATGGCCAGAGCTGCGCTGATCCAAAGCCAGGAGCCAGGAGCTTCCTCCAGGTCTCCTACATGTGTGCAGAGACCCAAGCACTTGGGCCATCTTCCACTGCTATCCCAGGCCATAGCAGAGAGCTGGATCAGAAGTGGAGCAGCCAGGACTCAAATTGGTGCCCATAAGGAATGCCAGCGCTTAGGCCAGGGCTTTATCCACTATGCCACAGTGCTGGCCCCCATTTTGTCTTTCAAATAAATGCATAAACAAAGATATTGTTAAGTTATCATTTCAAAATAGCTTGTTATAGCAAACAGAATTTTTTATAAGCCTCCTGGTAACCACAAAGCAAGAATCTATAACTAAGGCCAGTACTGTGGTGCAGAAGACTAAGTCACAACTTGTGTCACTGACATCCCACACTGGAGTGCTGGTTCAAGTTCTGGCTACTCTGCTTCTAATGCATCTTCCTACTAGTGCACCTGGGAAAGCAACATAATATGACTCCTGCCACCCATGCAAGAGATTGAGTTGGAGTTCCTGGCTCCTGACTTTGACCTGGTCCAGCCCCAGCTATTGCACCCATTTGGGGAAGTAAACCAACAGATGCAAGGTGTCTGTCTCCCTCTTTCTCTTTTCCCCTCTGCCATTCTGCTTTTCAAACAAATAAATCAATTTTAAAAATCCTATAATAGAGCTACCAATAATAAGAAGGAAGCAAAGTACACCACTGGAAAAAACCATTCACAAATGAATATTGTGAGAAAGGGAGAAAGGGAGGTAGGGAGAGAAATGAACTACAGTAATTATACAAAAGAAGTATCAAAATGATAGCAGGCAGACTTTACTAATCATAATTACCTTAAATATCAATAGATTAAAATTTCAAATTAAAAGACAAAGAATGGCAGAATGGATTAAAAAACAGGACCGAACTACACATTGACTATAAGAAAATTGCTTCATTTTAAGAACACACCTACACTGAAAGGATGGAACAAGATCTTCCAAGAAAATAGAGCTCCTCCCCTTAAAAATAAAAAAGCAGGAATAGCCATACTTTTATTAGATAAAAATATTTTAAATCAAAAACAGTAAAAGAGACTAGTAAAGTAATTATAAAATGATTAAGGGCTCAATCCAGCAGGAGCAAATATTATTTATAAATATATTTTAGCATTTAATATTGGAGTATCCAAATATATAATGCAAGTATTAGTAGATAAGTATTAGTAGATGTAAAAGAAGAGATAAAATTCAAATACAATTCTGCTAGAGGACTTCAACACACTATTTTCAGAAAGGGACAGATCATCTATAGTAATAGAAATGAACAATGGAACAGCAGAGTGAAATCTCACCTTTGATCAACAGAACCTAATAGGCATCAAAATAACATCCTATCCAGCAGTTGCACAATGCACATTCTTCACAACAGGATATGGAACATTCTTCAAGATAGATCATGTGGTAGGTTACCAAATGAGTATCAACATATTTAAATAAACAGAAACCAGATAGAGTATCTTTTGTGATTGCATTGCAACAAAACCAGAAATCATTAGCAAGAAAAACACTGGAAAATCCCCAAATATATGGAAAGTAAACAATTTACTCCTGAATACTCAAAGTTTCAAGGAATAAATGAGGAAATTAAAAAAAAATTGAAATGAATGAAAATGGAAACACAACACACCAAAACCTATGTGATAGATCAGAAGAAGTACTAAGAGGGAAGTTTAAAGTAATCTATCCTGCATCAAAAAACTAGAAAAATCTCAAACACACAATTTATCACTGCAGCACCTCAAAGAACTAGAAAAAAAATCACATCCAAAATTGGTAGGAGGCATGAAATAATAAAACTCAGAGCACAGATGAATGATGTGGAGACTAAACAAAATACCAAAAAAAAAAAAAAATCAATTAAATGGAGAGCTGGCTCTCTGAAAAGATAATCAAAGTTGATAATCCTTTAGCAAGACTAACCAAGAAAAAGAGCAAGAGCAAGAGAGAGAGAAAGAGAATTAAGGTACATAAAATCAGAGAAGAAAATGGAGCCATTACAACAGATACAACAGGAATACAAAGAATCATTACAGATTACTGTGAACAATTAGGTTGCAACCACTTTGATACCCTCTAAGAAATGGACAACTTCTTGGATATGAATGTCTTACCAAGATTTAAAGTTGGTATCTTTTAAGGAACATATTTACTTCATGTATACTATAGAATTTACTGACATAAATTTGCTCATAACTTTTGGTTTCCATTTGATGTGTTGAAATCCATATTAACCTTACCTTTCTCATTCATGATACTGATCATTTTTTTCTCAATTTGGTTAAGATTTTGTCAAATATGTTTATTTTCTCAAAGAAAAAAATTCTTTCCTTTATTATTTCATTTTATGTATTACTTTTGCTTACTTGGATCTTTATTATTTCCTTTATTTAATTTATTTTGGTTTTATTTATTCTTTTCTATGCTTGAAAACTTAAAGGTCAAAGCTAAGGTCATTAATTTGATATTTCTTATGTTTTAACAGGTTTATAAATTTTTAGTATTTTTTTTACTAGGCAGTGATGTCACATTGAAATTTTTTTATCATCTGATGCATAAAATTATATATATTTATAAGATATCATGTGACCTCTTGACACATGTGTAATGTTCAAACCAAGATAAATATATTTATCTCTCCAGTTATGTATTTATAGTGAAAACATGAGAATATTTCTAGTTTTTTTCAGAAAAATATACAGCATTGTTCTCTATAGCCACTCTATTGTGCAACAGAATATGACAACTGCTCTTATGTAACTGTAATTTAGTGCTTACAAATCAACATTTCCCAGTCCTCCCTCTTCCCACCCTCCCCATCCTCTGGTATCCAACATTCTACTGTCAACTTCTATGAGACAAACATTTTTAGATTTCACTTATTAGTGAGAACATGTAGTACCTGTCCTTCTCTGCATGACATATACCATGTAACTTAATGACTTAAGTTCTATCCATGTTTTCCTAATGACAGTAATTTACCCTTTTATGGCTGAATAGCATTCTACTGTATATATCACATATTTATTTTCATTCAACAATTTAAGGACACTTTTAAAAATATTTATTTATTTGAGAGTCAGAGTTATAGAGAGAGAGGAAGATGTGAGAGGCAGAGTTACAGAAAGGGAGGAAGATGGAGAGATACAGAGAGATCTTCTCCCATCTACTGGTTTGCTTCCAAGATGGCCTCTATAGCTGTAGCTGAGCAGAGCCAAAGCCAGAAGCCAGGTGTTTCTTCCAGGTCTCCCATGTTAGTGCAGGGGCCCAAGCACTTGAGTCATCTTCCACTGCTCTTGCTGGCATACACATTGGTGGGGAGCTAGATAGGAAGGATACCTGAACCAGTATCCACCTGGGATGTGGGAACCACATGGTGGCTTTACCCACTACACCAAAGTGCTGGCTGCATATGGACACTTTTTAAGTGTAAGTCTTAAAGCTATAAATTTCCAACTATCTATTCAGTTAGTATCATCTGCAGCATTTTGATTTCATGTTCATTTTCATTGTTTTCAAAATATTTTCTGAAGTGTTTTTTACTGTCTTTAACCCATTTATTATCTAGAGGCATGTTATTTAACTGCTGAATATGTGAATATTTTTCCGTTATTGATTTTAATTTGGTTCCACTATGATCACATAATAGCTTCTTAATATTTAAGCCTTAATAAATTTATTCATACTTGTTTTATGGCCTGAAATATAGTGTATCTTGGTAAATATTCATTGTGACTTGAGAAATGCATTCAAATTTTACTGTTATTTGAGGTCCTGAGGATTTTCTTTAAATGTCAATTAGGACAATTAGGTTAATAATGTTGAACACTTCTATCTACTTATGATTGCATCATCTCTTAATTGTTCAGAGAAGGTACTCTCAGTAATAATTTCAGATTTTTCTAGTTCTTGCCACAGTTGTAGTTTTTGCTTTATATATTCTGAAGGGGCATTATAGGCATCAACTTTAGAATTGTTATATCTTTTGATGAATTCACCCCTTTACCATAAAAAATGTCACATTTACAATTAATTACAGATATTTTTATTTGGAATCCAAGTTAGCTGATATTTATAGAGCCATATCAGCTGCATTTACCCCACTGCTAGCATATCTTTTATTTCATTTCCTCTTTAATTATTTGTATATTATATTTAAGGTGTATTTCTTATTGGCATCATATATTGAATGTAGGGTGTTTAATATCTCTGTCCTTCTACTTGATGTCAAGATCATTTATATTTAGTGTAAATATTCACATACTTAGACTTAAAGTGATCATCTAGTTTTCTTTTTGTCAAACTTGCTATTTTTTCCCTTTTACCCATTTTCTCCCTTTATTTACATCACGTGAATATTTGTTTTGTAATCTATTTTACCTCCTTGGTCAGTCAGGTTATTGGGCCTAAATTAATTTAGTTATTATTGTGGTTTCTTTAAATTTCTGTATACATCTTTCCCATATGAGATTCTACTCCTAAGTGATAGCACTCCATGACTTGCCAGTATGTTACACAAATATATCCTACGTTTTTATAATGTTGTCTGTTAACTAGGCACATACAATTTTCATGAAACTGTTTGTAAACTGTTTAAAGTTTTGATTCATTTCAGATGTTGTTACAAGGTTTGAAATACTCTGAAGCTGAGTAAGTATACAGAATCAGAAGGAAAATTCCTAAAAACTAAAACACTTAAAACTGATGTAGTGGAACATCAAGAACTATATTATATTGTATCTTGGCAGAAGTTTTTCTTCACAACTTCTGATCATTTGAACGAAATACTTTATTGAAGGGATAAAGTCATTGATATTTCTATGCACTTATTATACTTTAGTCATGTCTCTGTAATATATGTAAGCATGATCTTATGAGTCTATTGTCATTTCAAATAAAGATAGAGCTATTCACTCACAGATATGATTGAAACTGCAGGCCATGAAAATTTGGATAATTCTAAATTGAGGATAAATTCACTTTTATTTAAATCAGATTCAATGGTTATCTACTATGCATACCAAAGTGGTCACACGTATCTTTATATTCCATAAATCTCATTTTACATTTAGAAGAAGTACTTTTGAACAAATTGTCAGAAGCTGTGCCAAGGTGACTTAGAATTTATTTTACCTTGCTCCTGGAAGGTAATGAGGCATAAGGATCAGTGCCCATTTTAATATTCAATTTAGAACACTACTTATAGTCATAAAATAACCATTTGCTTTTTTCATTTGGCTATTCTTAGTTATATCAAAAGATGCAATTTGTACCTTATAATTTTCACACATGTATGGAAATACAAAAAATATTTTGATGGCACTTTATAATTTTGATTTATGAACAGAACTGTGAATTTTGAAAGATAATCTTTCATTGCAAATCCACTCTTTTAAAATAAGAAACTTTACATTATACATTACCCACTGATTTCTCAGACTAATTGCAAAGAAATTCAATTTCTTTTTTTCATTATCAATAGATAACCTAGGAATAAAAATGCTTTATGTAAAAGCATGAAGTGAAACAATAATCCTACAAAAATACACAACTTACTTCAATATTGCCAATACTTTAAAAGAATCTAACTTGAAAAATAATAATGTGCTTCATCAATGCATAAGTATGAAGAACTATGAAATCTACTTTGTGCTACTATCATAATTCAGCTGTGAAGATGTATTTTACTGAGAACTGAAGAGTTTCTGTTTTACCTTGTATACAGAAAACATTTCAGGTTTTAGCTATATTGCACAGCCATTTTTGACAGGATAACAAGTAGCTACTAACAGCAGGCATTTACCTACCAACAAAAAGCATGGTCATAATTATAATGTCTCAGAAATCATGTCACCTTAACTGTATTAATATACTATACTTGCATTTTCAAGGTTAAAATGATGTGGATATAAGCAAGCAAAATTCTAAAATAGACAAACACAGCATACCATATAATACCTTCATGGGTCATTTTAGATAGATAAAAATGTCATATTAACAATAGAGAAACAAAATTAAGATCTATGGAAATAAAACCAAACTTTTCAAATCTCAAAAGGAAAATGTCAAGAAAATCTTCCTTAGATGGTGTGCAGTCCCTGGAGGAAACCAGCTATATGGCGTTTGGAAGAATTCAGGATACACAGTATTCTTTAGAGAAGTACAGATTTTTTCCTATGTACTAGGTCAGGGATTAGGAAAGTTTTTGTCCAATTTTTTAGGACAGTTAGGATTTCATTTTTTATATTTATATTTTATTTTATTTAATGAACATAAATCTCCAAAGTACAGCTTATGGATTACAATAGCTTACCCCCCATAACCTCCCTCCCACCCACAACACTCCCCTCTCCCACTCCCTCTCCCCTTCCATTCACATAAGATTAATTTTCAATTATCTTTATATACAGAAGATCAACTTAGCATATATTAAGTAAAGATTTCAACAGTTTGCACCCACACAGAAACACAAAGTGTAAAATACTATTTGAGTACTAGTTATAGCATTAATTAAACACCTAAGAGTAATTGTGTATTAATTATAGAGTTCAACCAATAGTTTTAAGTAGAACATAAAAAATACTAAAAGGATAAAGTATTAAGTTCTTTTTTTTATTTTTCTTTTTTTGTTTGTTATATAGTTATTTATTTTTAATAAATATGAATTTACAAAGTGTAACTTTTGTATTGTTGTGGCTTCCCCCCCAACCTCCCTCCCTCCCGTGGCCCTCCCCTCTCCCTCTCCCTCTCCCATCCGCCCTTCATCGAGTTTCATTTTCAATTACCTTCATATACTGAAGATCAACTTAGTATACACTAAGCAAGGATTTCAACAGGCTGCCCTCACACAACCGCACAAGGTATAGGGTATTGTTCGACTAGTAGTGTTGTCTTTAAGTTTCATAGTAGAACACATTAAGGACAGAGATCCTACGTGGGGAGCATGTACCCAGTGACTCCTGTTGTTGATTTAACAATTGGCACTCTCATTTATGATGTCAGCAATCACCCAAGACTCTTGCTATGAGCTGTCTAGGCTATGGAAGCCCCTTGAGTTCACTGACTCTGAACTTGTTTAGTCAAGGCCGTATCACAGTGGAGGTTCCTTCCTCCCTTCAGAGAAAGGCGCCTCTCTCCTTGATGGCCTGTTCCTTCTGCTGCGGTCTTGTTCACCAGGATCTTTCATTTAGATTGTTTTTTGCCACCGTGTCATGGCTTTCCATGCCTGTGAGACTCTCACGGACCTTTTAGCCAGATCCGAATGTCCCAAGGGTTGATTCTGAGGCAGGAGTGCTGCCATTCTATGAGTCTGCTGTGAGGACAGTTAGGATTTTACCTTGGAAATCAATTGCCCATGGGGTTGAAAACAAAATTTCTCTACATTAAGTGAAAATATTTAGTTAGCTAATTGCAGTGAAAGTTATAATATCCTAAAGCATCCTCAGCTTTGTCAAACTTTGTAGGTCTATTGAGTAATCAACTGGTCTGTGTTAAAATGATTAATCTAAAGAATGTATTTATTTTTCTGTGTGTCAATCTGACAGTATTTGACAATAATAGGTCACATTACTAGGTAAGAAAGTCTTGGGAAATTATTTGTGTGCTATATCTGTAAGAGGCAGTTCACTTTATCAATAGAATTAAGATAGAGCTTCATATATACTTTCTTCATTTTCATAGGACATTTTTGACTATTGTTTATTTTACACTGATGAAAATTTTGATCTTCCACTTTTGTTATTACCTTACCATAAGCAATGTTCAAACTTCACACTTAAGAATGCTCACTTAAGGAAATCTCTAAAACTAAACTCATTAACATCATCTTCCCATACTATGTTTACCACATAAAAATTTCCTCTTATAAGCTAATATTTGATTAATTATAGAAATCAAGTTATTTGTATTTTGTTATTTTCCTGTATGCTGTGTCATCTGATAGCAAAAAAATATATGTTAATAGTTCCCAGAAAATTATTAGTAGCTTCCAAATTGAAGTAATTAGAAGTCATCATTAAAATCAAGATTAGAGAAAGACATTGGATAGCCTGGACAAAAGGACAAACTCATACTGTCTTGGAAACATTAGAAGATGTTTAGCTTCAAATTTGGAAAAGGAAAATTGTACTGCCTTAAAAGAAGAGCACTTCGTCATAGACCAAAGAAGTCTGAGTAAACCGAAATTATTTACTAGCCCATGTATTAGAAAGATCCATAAAAGTAGATTTTATTAGAATGTGTGTTATATTGTCAAATAACATTGATTTACCAAGCAACTCTGTCTACCTCAAAAAATAATCTGGGTATGTGCTTATACTCATTATGGATTTATTAGAAAACAGTAAGGCCTGCCAGGAAAAACTCATATAAGAGTTTCCAAAGACAAATAGATTTTTGTTAGTGTTGGGCTGTGGCACAGATGCTCTGTAGAGTCTTTGGTAATCATAAAGACATCTTTGATTTCCAATCTTCATTTTTCATACTGAATTAACATTATCTGCATTTTTGTTTCTTATTTAGTATAAAAATGCAATCCAAACCAATACTTGATTTGGAAAACTATATTCTACAAAATTATTAGTTTTGTGACTATACTTTTTATTAAAAATTAAAGGCAGAGTGAGAGATGAAAGGAGACAGATCTTCTATATGCTGATTCACTCCCCAGTGGGTCAAAAGAGCCAGGTCTGGGTCAGGCTGAAGTCAGGAGCCAGGAACCCCATGCGGGTCTCCTACATGGGTGGCAGGGGCTAAGCATCAGCAAGGAGCGGGATCAGAAGACTAGTGTTTGGGACTCAAACAGGCGATATGATATGGAATGCCCGTGCCACAAACATCGGCTTGATCTGTTGAGTTACAACAAAAGCCTGTGTCATCCTGCATTTAAATAAATCAATCAATCTATAAAAATGAGCGTTAATTTGTGAATGTAATATGCAAAGAAACAAATCTTACTGTGAAGGCAAAATTAGAACAACAGAATAATTATCATTTAATAATTTATCAATACTATACTCAGAACATTTACTTGGAAAATACGTATTTCGGGTTTTAGATTGCTTTCAAGGAGCCGGTGCAGAGGGTTAAGCCGCCACCTACAATGCTGGTGTTCCATATGGACACTGGTTGGAGGCCCAGCTGCTTCACTTTTGATCCAACTCTATGCTAATTTGCCTGGGAAAGCAGCAAAAGAGGACCCAAGTGCTAGGGAGCCTTGGAAGAAGCTCCTTGCTCCTGACTTCTGCCTGGCCCAGTCCTGACTGTTGTGGCCATTTGGGGAATGAACAAGGAAATGGACGATTTCTGTCTCTCTTCTCTCTGTAACTCTGCATTTCAGATAAATAAGTATATCTTTTTAAAAAATATTTCCATCCTATTTTCAAGCATGTATAAACTGAAACACAAATGACAAAAATTCTTTAAATGATTTTTATAAAATAATGAATTACTTCAATTTTTCCATATCTGAACCTACTTAAAACCATAACTATAAAATTAGACGTATATTTATTCAAGGGAAAATATATTACAATAACAATTTATCAAAATAAAATAATTTATAGAATTACTAATATTTCTAAAAGTGAGATCATTAATCACTCCTGGAGATACTATAAACCAAAATGACTTTGTTTAGTTATCCAACTGTGTTTATCATTTTCTTCAATGGTTTATCAAATAACTTAAATCCCTGGGATATAAAAAATTGCCGCTTTGAGTTTTTTAATCACTATTTAATTGTAATCTTGTAATTTAATTTCATGTAAATGACATCTCTATTGTGGCAATGCAAAATTTCCTGAAATAGGAACCCGTTAATGTATATTAAAAAAATTTATCATGATCCTCATGACTACCAATTACACAATAAACAGAAACCTGGGACACACAATGGGTACAAATAATTCATAATATCTGTCTCCATTTGTGTGCATATAAAACAGCAAAAATAATAGCCATTAAACTAAAGATTGAACTGAAATCTTATTTTTATAAAATAAAGTATTAAAATAACCTTTTTATACCTAAAAATCAGAAAAATCACCGATTGTTTTCCAATATTATCAAATTTATATTCTTAATACAACTGAAATATAAATTTTTGAATGTATTTAGAAGAGAGCAGACAGAAAGAGGTAGATGATAGATAGATAGATAGATAGATAGATAGATAGATATAGATAGACAGACAGACAGATGAATAGATGGGTGATAGAGTTCCCATCTGCTGACACACTTCCCAAATGTCTGCAATGGTGGGAGCTGGGATCAGGGCTGAGTTTGAGAGCAGGAAACTCAATCTAGGTCACCCACATGGTGTAAGGAACATGATTACTCGAGCCATATCTGCTGCCTGCCAGGATGTGCAGCAGTAGGAAATCGGAGACATGTATCAGACCCTGGTACTCTGATATGGGACACAGATGTCTAAACCAGGGCTACATAACTGCCCTGAAATTTTATTTTGATAGGTGGTTATCTCAGTTTCCTTCCCAGAACAAAGAACTGACAATGGCATAAAATTCTTTTAAAAATACTATGCTAATGATGATTTATATCTTATTGTCTTAGAACACAAGATTTCAATTACGCACATTTCCACTAGTCACTATATCTCAAATATAATGCTATAATTTATTTACTAGCTTCCTCATCTTAATTTTTAAGCTTCTTGGGCCAGCAGTGTGTGGTATAGTGGGCTAAGCCTCTGCTGGGGGACTGGCCTCCCCTCTGGGCGCCAGTTCTAGTCCTGGCTGCTCCTCTTGATCCAGCTCTCTGCTGTGGGAAAGCAATGGAAGATGGCCCAAGTCCTTGGGTCCCTTCACTTGCATGGCTCCTGGCTCCTGGCTTCAGATCTGCCTAGCTCCAGCTATTGCGGCCATTTGGGGAGTGAACCAGTGGTGGAAGACTTTTCTGTCTCCTCCTCCTTCTGTCTGTAACTCTATCTCTCAAATAAAATAATCTTTCAAAAAAAATTTTAAGCTTCATTGAAGGACATTTTAAGGCTACTGTTGCCTTCCTACCTGTGAGATGAATATCTAATTATTTTTTTAAATTTAGAGATTATCTTATTATCTACTATTCAGATAAAAATTGTTCTAGATATCTACATTTTTAAATGTGTATCTCTAATTCAATATATTTTTTAAAAAAATAACTCAAGCACCATTATCACATACAATAATTAATAATCTTTTAAATTAATTTCAGCAGGTATTAATATTAATTTATTCAATTGTAATTTTATTCTTGGTAATAAGGTTAAAATTAACTGCATTCATTTTTATTTGTTCTCATTTCCAGTCTTTTAATTTCAATTTTTAAAAATTTTCTAACTTTTGGAACAGTGAGATGGCATTGGTACATGCCACCTCGATGGGATTGAATTGGAATCCCCTGGTATGCTTCCAACTCCACCACTTGGGGCAAGTCAGCCTGAGCATGTCCCAAATTATACATCCCTTCCCTCTCCCATTCCCACTCCCATGTTCAACAGGGATCACATTTCAGTTAATTTTCAACACTTAAGAATAACTGTGTGATAATTACAGAATTAAACCAGTCATATTAAGTAGAACAGATAAAAAAAACTACTAAGAGGGATAATGTATTAAGTTGTTCATTAACAGTCAGGGCTATGCTGATCAAGCCACCATTTCCCATAGTGTCCAGTTCACAGTTGGTCATGGTGGAGGGACTGGGAGTCAAAGGGAGCACATAGACAAGTCTAGTACCTGCTAACGCTAACCAATGGAGTAAATAAAGGGGAGAGTGATCCAACATGGGAAGTGAGATACTCAGCAGACTCATAGAATGACAGATGTCCTAAATAGCACTCTGGCCTCAGAATCAGCCCTAAAGGCATTTGGAGCTGGCTGAAAAGCTCATGAGAGTATTTCAGGCATGGAAAGCCAAGACACTCTGGCAAAAGATCTCTGCGAGTGAGATCCCAGTGGAAAGAACAGGTCATCAAAGAAGGAGGTACCTTTCTCTGAAGGGAGGAGAGAACCTCCACTTTGACTATGACCTTGTCTAAACAAGATAAGAGTCGGAGAACTCAGAGGGCTTCCATAGCCTTGGAAACTCATGACTGGAGCATAGGGAGATTACTGATGCCATAGACAGGAGTGTCAATTGGTAAAGTCAACAACAGGAGTCACTGTGCACTTACTCCTCATGTAGGATCTCTGTCCTTAATGTGCTGTACATTGAGATTTAATGCTATAACGAGTACTCAAACAATATATTTCACTTTGTGTTTCTATAGGGGTGCAAACTGTTGAAATCCTTACTTAATGCATACTAAACTGATCCTCTGTAAAAAAAAAAAAAAAAAGAAATTATCAATTCCCAACTTGACTCTCAGTGGGATTAAACATGACAATAGGTCTGCTCTGATTTCATCATCATTTAAAAAAAAAATCATCTATTGATTTTCACTTTATGTTTCTGTGTGGGAGCAAACTGTTGAAATCCATACTTGATGTATACTAAGCTGATCTTCTGTATATTAAGATAATCGAAAATGAATCTTGATGTGAATGGAAGGGGAGAGGGAGTGGGAAAGGGGAGGGTTGTGGGTGGGAAGGACGGTATGGGGGGGAAGCCATTGTAATCCATAAGTCGTACTTTGGAAATTTATATTCATTAAATAAAAGTTTAAAAAAAATTAAAAAAAAATTAAAAAAAAGAAAAACCTTATATTAATGTATTGAAATAAATGTAAAATGTAGTAAAAATACTTAAAACATTTTAAGAGCTATTAATTCATGATTTTGGCAATCATTGAGAAGATGAGAAATGAATTTTACTCTAAAATTAAAAGCTGTGTGTTCTCAAATTCAAAGTGCTTTTTACTCCTTGAGATTAGAATTTGTGACAAAATGATAAAATATCAGGGCTGGTGCTGTGACGCAGCAGGTTAAAGCACTTGCCTGATGCTCCGGCATCCCACACGGGCGCCAGTTCTAGTCCCGGTGCTCCTCTTCCGATCCAGCTGTCTGCTATGGCCTGGGATAGCAGCAGAAGATGGTCCAAGTCCTTGGGACCCTGCATCCACGTGGGAGACCCAGAAGAAGCTCCTGGCTCCTGGCTTCGGATCGCCACAGCTCCAGCCGTTGAGGCCATCTGGGGAGTGAACCAATGGATGGAAGATCTCTCTCTGTAATTCTGTCTTTCAAATAAATAAAATAAATCTAAAAAAAAGTTAAAAAAAATTTTCTAACTTTTAAAAAATATTTATTTGAAAGACAAAGATAGAGATCTTCTACCCATTGATTCACACCCCAGATTGTCACCATGGCCGGGAAAAAGGCAGGAGCTTCCTCTAGGTCTTCCAAGTGGTTGCAGGGACCGAAGCACTTGGGCTGTCCTCTGCTGATTTCCCAGGCACATTTAGCAGGGAGCTGGATCAGAAGTGGAGCAGCTGGGACTCCACATTTTAGCATGAATTTTCATAGGTGGTATTGTATACTTCCATCATGCAATTTAAATATTTAATATGCTTAAATTCATTGGCAATATTGTTCTTATAGACACTCAAATTGCCCTGTTTTGAACAGAAGGTGCCACTACTATGACAAGGTATTTCAAAGTGTCCATTCACTTGTTTATCTTTTCACTTTTATTTTCTTATATAAATGATCAAATCCTATACATACATTTTCCACTTAGAATTATGACAGTGGTATAAGTAAATAAGCACATTACATTTGGCCTCTCTAGTATATTACTCAGAAAGGGGAACAATATTCCCTTAGTTTTTACATGCTATTAACTAAATGGAACCTTTTATATGAACATTAGTATGTTTGAATAAAAAAAATTTCATATTATATTTTCTTAAATATCCTGAATAAGTTACATGGTTATAACTTGTTAGAGTCATTGCTAAGATAAACTTCAAAAAGTTTGTGGAGAATACATATTATTTTTCCATCTACTTTTCCATAAAAATTTTCAAGTCCATATGTATTTCCTCCTCTATTATTTTTGCCTACACACACGCACCACTTTAAGTCTATTTTGTTTTTTAACTAGGCTATGTCTAACACCTTTGGTCATTTTTCCTAGGAACCTGGTCAGTAGTTTGCATAGTTTCAAGTTCTGCTTTTTGTTTCAGGAGAATTTTATTCCATCATAAATTTTAATTCTGTTTTCCTTCTTTTGGTTTCCTTTAGTTTTTGGAACTACTCTGTTCATGCTGTTTACATTCTTTGTGTTCCACATACTTCGCTGGAGTCGAAGAAATAACTACTGATTCTGAAAATAAAAATCCCATTATATCCTTTTTGTTTTCTACTGCAATTTAAATGGCATAGGTATCAAAGCTAGACTGCAGTGCTTTGTGTAGGCTAGGAGGAGGGTATTGAGAATCATAATCATTATAAAGTTCATAAATCACAGGAAAAATGTAAACATCATTTTTAGTGCCAATTGAATTCAGTATTTAAAATTAGGTAATCAGATAAATATGAAGGAACATATGTGATATTGTGATACAATATGAAAACGATACTTGGTTCTCACTTTTGTGAGGACAAAATGTTCTTGCACCTAACTCTGAACACCTTGTGATTTTCTAAATAAGAGAAAAGGAGAATCTATTTGGATTCTTTACAATTCCTCTCATCAAGCCCTGAGTTTATGTCATTGATGTGACTTTTGTAAAAACCCTAAGAATGTTTTGGGGGGGGGGCAACTGGTGGTCAGGGGAAACTTCCATCTGATTAGGGGGTCAGCATTTTCTACTCACTTCACAACTTAGAGGAGTACAAAGAGTCTAGTGGCTAAAGATTGACTTAACCATCAATGGTCAATGATTTTGCAAATTATGCCAATGAAATAAACCCTTCATAAAACTCCAAAGAATAGAGTTGTGAGTGTTTTCAGCCTGTTAACTTGAGGAAGGTGCTTGGAAGGTGGCAAGCCTGGGGAAGCATACTTTTCTTTATGTATTTCCTCCATCTCTCCATTCCTGGGTTATATCCTTTTATAACAGATCAGTAATGTCACAAGTAAACTTTCTTCCTGAGCTATGTGAGCTGTTCTAGCAAATATCATACCTAAAGAGGGGGCTGTAGGAAACTCCAATTTGTAGCCAAGTCTGACAAAAGTTCTAAGAATTCTGAGGAAAGTATGGATGCTGTTGGGATTCTCTGCTTCTGATTGGGCTCCAGAGTGGGAACCTGTCTTGTGTGATTTAACCATAAACCTGAAATGTCTGTGCTCCTCCAGGCAGTTAGTATTAGAACTAAGTAAATTGTAGGGCACCCAACTGGTATTGGATAATTGGATGGTACAGGGGGAAAACTCTCTTCTGGAGTCAAAGCAAAGTGTTTATAAACAGTATTAGAGAAGAAACAGGAATTTTTTTTTTCTTTAAAAATGTAGTGTGAACTTTTTTTTTTTTTTTAAAAAAAAGCTGTACAAAACTAAAGATTTTGAAGAAGATTGAACTGAGCAGGAACGAATCTGCATAAGACTTAAGGCTGTTATAAATTCTTTTATATTGTGCATTTTAGTGAAAATATTCATGAATCCAGTACTTTAGAATGTCTTCTGTACGCATGTTGACACGTTTGTTGATTGGTTAACATGACAATGAACTACTTGCTTCATATGGAGTCTTTATATATAGAAAGTGTGATATTCTTCTGGCTAGTATATGATCTGTTATGCAAAGCAAAATTCATATTTACTCTAAAGCTACTAGTTTTTATATGCTTACATTCTCCATATATCTTTTGTCAAATCTTCAGTCATGTATTTGTATTTTGTATTTGATTTTACAACAGAGTATGTACTTGCAGGCTTGTGTATACAATATCATAAACTAGCAATACTGATTAACAGCTTGAATTTTAAGGACATTAGCAAACTAAATAAATTAATGTTCAACTCAACTATTCAATTTGTTAGAATGTGAAAATTTAGTTAGCAACAAATTGGGTAATTCAACAAATCTCTTGCCTTAATATATTAACAGTGTATCTTCAAGATAACTAAAATTTAGAAGTGATTATATCAGTTTTGATTTTTTATATTGTGTCTTGTAGTGGCAACTGACATGATTTGATTGATTTTAGAGGGAATTTTTATCATTATGTATTTTTAACATGAAAGACAATTAATAAGGACAAAATTTCAAACAACTTTTAAGACATGCTCATTTATCTAACATCCTTCTAAGAAACTTTAACAAAAAGCATCAAATATTTTCCCACTGAATAAGCAGAATTACAATTTATTGTAATACGTAAGAAATTTATGGATAAATAGCATGTGAGGGAATTTAGTAATGCTAAGGATTAATTTTCAATTCCAATTAAATAGGCCATGAAAAACAAACATTCTTCAAATTAATGAGAGAAGCATGTCTATCCTCCATTACATAATAGTTGAGTGGTTCACCTGCATACAGCATCACTAACACAGAACAAAGGAGATAAAGAAATCTAAGCTGAAAAGACAAAATAAAAGTGAGTACGGCGTATTAGCTGACTTCATATTAAATGCACCTCTAGGATTTCACCAAGTAAACCAATTATATGAGACATGGAACTCATAGATTACAGTGATATACCCAAAATCTATTAACTCTTACATATACATTACATTTTTGTAGGTTTAAGTGAATGTGCACATGTAGTTACCAGCTCTTTTGGTAAATAAACATTTGAGCTAGAGAAAAACCATTATCATCATCTGAAATCAGTCCTCTTTTCTGAGAGGGCCAACAAAAAGACATGGGTTGAAGTTAATGACAGGAGTTTAAACTTAAAGAAGAAAACAGAAAGCTGAGTATGTCTACAATAGTCACAAGAAATGTACTACTATCCCGACAGTACTGAGAACTGGGAAATCTGACTTTATGTCTGATGTGAAGGAGGAGATGAAGGTTTCTAACATTAGAGCTCTAGTGCACCAATAAGACAGGGATCCTACAGCATCTTTTCAGAATCAGATGTAATTCTTTGGTGAGTACCCCCTTAGAAAAATATAATTTTCTAAAGTACCAACCCTTGTGTATGTAATTCTTCAGTGAAGGTACAATTTTCCTCTTGGTTATAGAGATTGAAAATGCTAATCACATGGAAATATTAGACACTTCATGAATCAATTTGGTAGAACTATTTAAATTGATGCAGATGGCTTAATTTATCTAACAAATCTAGCCTCTCTGATTAGGGAATCACAATCTCAGGGCTTACTTCTGAATTCTGGTATCTTCATTTAGGGCATTGCTACAAAAATGTTGTCCTAAACCTTAATTTCAAGATGGTTATTTGTAGAATGAGAAATGAATAACAAAAAAACGGAGGCATTCTTAGACTTCTCAAGTACTGAAAATCAGAGAGTAAATAACTAATCAATACAAGTATTTTACATTATTCTCAAAAATATATAGTCCTATGATAAATACATTCAATAAATGCAAAAGATGACATAAATATGCACATGCTTTAACTTTTGAAGAGAAAATCCTAAACTGTATTGTGAAAACATGCTCACACAGACAAGCATGAACCTTCATAGTGGTCATCAAAAAATTTTCATCAAAAGGGGTCAGTGCTGTGATGTAGTGGGTAAAGCTGCCGCCTGCAATGCCAGCATCCCATATGGGCACCAGTTCAAGACCCGGCTGCTCCACTTCTGATCTAGCTCTCTGCTTTAGCCTGGGAAAGCAGTAGAAGATGGCCCAAGTGCTTGGGCCCCTGCACCCACGTGGGAGACCCGGAAGAAGCTCCGGGCTCCTGGCTTCAGATCGGCTCAGCTCTGGCTGTTGTGGCCAATTGGGGAGTGAACCAGTGGATGGAAGACCTCTCTCTCTCTCTCTCTCTCTCTTGCTCTCTTCCTGCCTCTCTTCTCTCTGTGTAACTCTGACTTTCAAATAAATAAATAAATCTTTAAAAAATCATCATTAAAAGAAGAATAGATAAACAATATTGGTATATCCATATAATGGAAAACTTCTCACAGATCTATAAGAACAAACAACAGAGATGACCCTCAAAAACATTATTTTTAGTGAAAGAATGCAGGAATAAATCTATAGGTCATGTAAGCTCATTTATGAATTCAAGAAAAAGGCCAAATGACAGTAACAGAAAGCAGATAAATATTCTCCCAGGATCAAGCATGAAGGGAGGCCCAAAGGAAATTTTTGAGATGAAAAAATATCCATTATCTTGATTTAGTGATGCAAACATTATAGCATAAATTTGAATGCTTATAAGTCGTAGATTTATGTGCATGTACATCTTATGTTAATAAGGGTGATGTAAATATGTAATGATCTGGTCCTGGTCACTATAACTAAAATCAACACTTAAAGGGATCCCTGTACAATAAAGTTGCATTTTTGATTTACCATTTATATAGTAACTTATGGTAATATGAAAAAATAGGTACATTTTCAAATATACCTGGATCACATTTGTAACCTATAAAATAGTACAGAGATTAAGGAGCGAAAGAACCTTTCTTTTAAGAAAAATTCAGACTCCAAGGGCATGAGACCTTGCTCAAAAGCCTATGCTGCTCGAATGCTTCTCTCACGGATGGAGTTGCAGAGTGGTTATGCAACTTTTCTGCATGTTTATCACAGAATGTAGACTGCTACCGAACTCCAGTTTATAAGGCACCCCAAGCTTGGCTGCTCAGTTCCCCTTTTCAATCCAACATGCACATCCTCTGTCATAAACAGGAGAGAGGATTTTCTGCAATATTTTCATAAATAAGTCATAGCTAAATCATTCAGTTATAAAGAACCACATAATGCCAAAGAACCATGTTCAATTCAACCTTCTATATCTTACTGGCAATTTTATGATATTTAAATCGATTTGGATCCATTTTCAACTTATTATCTTGGGTTGCAATACTTTAAGAATCATCAATAGAGAACTTACTAAGGTCTGTTTCTTCCTAAGTTATGGTTCCTTGCTGCTAACATGCTGGTAAAGCCAGTTAATTTCATGAAAGTGGATATCATGTTTACATATTTTTTCATGACAAATAATTAAATATTTCCTAATATTTGTCAAATAATCCTAGGAAAATCATTATTTATTTGGCACTAATATATAATGGGTAGAAAAATAAATGAATTAAATTAAAATATTTATATTATTTTCCAACTTAAAGACTGTAAAAACCAATGATATTTTGTGTGTGATGATATGGAAGCACATAAGTCATACCACAGAACAGATGAAAGCAAACTAACACAACTCCATAGTCATCCCAGTAATATTCTGAAACAAGAATTACTCAAGTTTACTCCTTTTGTTACAAATTACTGTATTGCTAAAGCTAAAGAATTGCTAACAAAGCATAGTTCTTTAGCTTATTCATATTAAGAAACCTTTCTGAAGACAAATGCATCAATCACCCCAAATGTTTCCACATATTTTCTTTTTAGATTATTATTAAATCAAATGTGGATAAATTTTTAAATAAAATTAAAGAATTAAAATCATGAGAATATTAACTTGGCCCAGCTAAGATGTGTTTGTTTCTTCCTATTTTCTGCATTGTTTATGATCTTGGATTAGTGGAGGTGGTTGTTGACTTAACCAAGTTTGATTTAAGTAAATATGATGTGGTAGTCCTCTTGAACATGTAAATATTCCCCAGACATTCAATAAAAAAAAATGTGGTGTGCATCCTGGAATGCATGAGTCCACTACCTGGCTCCCGTTCTGACACTACAGTCCCTGGGAGGCAAAGGTATGGTTCCAGTATTTGGACCCTTGCTACCCACGTGGGATTCCTAGATTGAGCTCCTGGCTCCCAGTTACAGCCTTGCCTAAGCCTGGCTGTTGAAGGCATTTGAGAATTGAACCAGTAGATCAGAGCTGTTGGTCTGTCTCTCAAAAACTAAGTACATATTTAAATGAAACAAAACAACTACAACAAAAGTTATTGGTACTTTAAACTGAAAAATGCTGATATTTAAATATTTAATTTTAAAATTATTTTCAGGTAGATATGCAAAAGGAAGAAAATTAAGACTGAGAAAATAGTCCATAAAAATGTCTATTGATAGAAATTAAATATTTCAAGCATATAAAAGAAAGAGAAAAAAAAAGAGTCCAGCCTTGAAGTAGAGAAAGCAGCAAATGCAGGACATTGTAATTGTAGAGATGTGAACATTAAAGTTTCTAAATTTTTTAAATCAAGGCCCACATTGTCTTTTGCTACTTTTCAATTTTTGTTATGCCAATGGCAAAGCTAGAACTGTAGATGTTAGTAATTATACACCCAGTCTAAAGAAAATTGCAGGAGAGAATACTTGCAAAGCAGCTTACAGACCGTCCCCAACCTCTAATCTAAAAAAAGCAGAGAAACTTAGCGTACTCTCCAGTTTAAAACAGAACACTAAATTCGTACAAAAATACACAAAAACTAAACTTCCCTGCCAGATGGCATTTAAAAGTAAAACATTCATAATGGGTCTCAGCGATATCTTATATATAGATGTTAAGGAGGAAAGCATGTCTTTCCCTTATTGGCATTTCATATCCTTGCTCCTGCAACTAGCTCACGTGTCGAATCTTGACAGCTTAGGGACACTGTGCACACAGAATGCATTGTGAATGGCCTTCCTGGAAGTGTATACAACTTGTCCTGCTGCAAAAAGTCAAGCGGTATAATCAATTGTGTTTATGGCAAAATACATAAATTTTCATTTGTATCCTGCTCATTTCACTTTCCTCAGTTTTTTTTTTTTTTCCAACTCTTGGGAAACCTATATGCACAGAAAACAGAAATGAACTCAATAACACTGCTATCCATTAGATTGAGAAACTGGAAATTGTAACTGTGTAGCACCATTAACTACACTGAGAATGCAGGTTTTTTTTTATGTTTTTAGTAACAAAGATTTAAAACGCATGACAACTCTATTTTAAACTAAGGAACAATTCAGACATCTGTGGCTGATAAAACTGGAATACTACTTAACTTTTTAATGGCTTGTGAAATTTAAAAACTAATAAGGAGTAAAAAGAATACTAAGTCAAATAAACATCATGGCAACTAATGAAATTCAGAGTCTAAATTAGCACTGATGCACTCAAGTTAAATGCAGGATTTTTCTCTTTAGCACTCCCACTCTGGGATCATTATCCTTTTAACTGTACCTGCAAATTCCCCAAGCTGTGCTAGAACAAGTTGTCCAAGTTTCTCTTCAATGAACATGGCTTTTTTGGGGTCAAACTTCAAGTCTTTTAAGCAAACATTTAATAGCATCTTTCTAAAAACACACAAAACAACCACCAGCTTTTCATTAAATCTTTTCTGAAGGATTAGATATCGTTTTAACATTTTAAATAGCTGTTTCTACTTAGGTCAACATAAAAATTAACCATAAAATTATATTTATTTATTTTATTTTACAATGAGAAAAATAAAACTACTCGACATTTTTTTTCTTTGTAATATCTAATTATCATGTAAGAATACTGACATGTTCACTGGAGTTATTGCTCAGTATTTGGATTTATGGAAAAATCAAAGATATGGTTCAATATTAAGATGCAGCAAATGTTAGTATTATAGAAGATAAAATGTACAACCTAGAACTCATACATATTCTAGATTTGCTAACTCTACAACCAGGGGGATTTGGATATTACATAATAATAATATTACAAAATACAACACATATATATGTTATGTCTATTTATCTATATCTATACAAAAAGAGATCACTAAAGATAGAAGAGGAAACCGCAAAAGTTCAAGGAAAATTAAATCAAAAGTTTAAGTATTTTTTAGTACCAAAAATTATTGAAGTTCACATAGTTTTCTCCCATAATACTTATTCTCTATTTTTGAAGTAAACTCATATGTATGTGCTACTAAAAATAATAATACAACTAATAAATAAATATATCTCACTAAGCTGAACTGCCTTAGAATTTTATTTGGACATTCTTTTCTAATATGGTAAGTTAGTGCAAACACTTTCAGTGGGTTTGTATATGTGTATATTGTGAGTAATCCTGCTAGCCTATGTATTCTATAAACTGATCCTATATTTACAGCTCATCTTCTATAAGGCAAGCAAGAAATGATGAATGAAGCAACAGTTAATACTTTGAGTACAAAAATGCCATATGGACATTGACAAATACACAATCTGTCTTGTTCAAAAGGAGGAACTAAGAAAGAAAATCGTTCCAGTCTTGTGTTGCACTTGATTTACCCTCTGGGACCCATCTAGCATCTTTGATAAAATGCTGGAGCACTTGCTTTGTCAAGCTGTAATAAAATTAAGAAGTCTTACAGAGAAATTGGAACTACCTGCCCAATTAACCTTGAGTCTCATGACATTAAGCCAGACATTCTGAAGTAGAAAAACCTTAAACCAACTTTATGAGTAGCCTTATACTTTTTAACCAGAAGCTTTCTGCCTTGTCTCCCATATAAAGATTCCTGGGAGTCTTTTCCAATCCTGGCAAATTTGAATTAAATCTTTGAATTAAATCTTTGATACATACAAGCAGCCAATATACACATATGTGTACACACACGTTCACACACACACACACACACACACACTCCTGCTCCAAGAAACTATCGATCTATAGTGATTGCCTTTAAACAAGCTACAGAAATGCAAAAAGGGAAGAAATCCATTGTTTGGAAATGGGTTTACAATGTTGGGAATCTTTTAACATTGTAAATAAAGGAGTTGCCTATTGTTGCCTAACTAACTGTGGCAAATCTCAACATAAAATAAGGACAGTTTTGTTATATTATGATAAACATGGATCGTATGAGTCAGTGATTCAGACAGAGCACAAAATGTATAGTTTGAATCTGCTCTAGGCCATTTGGGGTGGTAGATGAGAGGAGGACTTGTGCAGCTGGTGATCACTCAAAGGCTAACAGTACGATCATCTAGAGTTCTTTCCTCATGTGTATGTACAGAGACGGCTCAAAGGCTTGATTCAACCGGGACTGCCCACTGGTACAAATACATGGCTTCTCCAGGTAGCTTTGTATTTCCTCACAGTAAGTGGCCTCGGGCTTCTCACAATCCTTGTGGGGCATCTTTGATCTCCGAGACAAAGTGTTCCTGCGAATAAGGAAGGTGCACAGCTTCTCCCAAAGTAGCCTCAGGAACCACAAATGTGCACTTCCTCTGCCTTCTATTGGTTAGGAACAAGTCACTGAAACTATTCAGATTCCAGGGGAAAAGAATTGTCTCTGAAAGAAATGTTAAAGAAGTTGCACCCATTAAAACTGCTACTAAATGAGGAATTTAAAATACCCCAAAATATATCTGGCGCCTTTCTATATTGTTATGTTGAATTTGGATTTTTATTATAATAACATTTCATGATTGCAGTGAAGCTAGTGACAAAAATGTATTGCCTGTCCTTAGGTGTATGAAAACTGCACGGTTGTCATTCTGGTTTATACAATGTGATACGTCCAGAAATTTCTTTGTTTTCATACTTTCCAATTCTTTAAAGGAGCTTTATAGATTAATATTTCTTATAATATGGTGCGAGAAACCTTGATTCTATGATTCTTGCCTTTCACTCTTTTCAGGAAATATGGTACAGTCAAAATAAGAAATTGCAAGTCACACTGGAAGAAAAGCTACAATACTAATAGCACTAATTTTTTTTTTCTGGGGCAGGAATTAGATACAGCAGTTAAGTTGAAGAGTAGAATATAATAGTCTATGATATGGAATACAAGATGCTTGCTTGTATTCCCTATCATAGTGCCTGGTCTCAAGTCCCAGCTCTATGCTTAGTTCCAGGTTCCTGCTAATGCACACCCTGGGAAGCAACAGGTAAGAGCTCAAGTATTTGGGTCCCTGCCACCTGGAGTGTGTTCCAGATTCCTGAATTTGGCCTAGCCCAGCCCGACCATTGTAGGTATTTGAGAATGATCGAGCAGATGGGAGATTCACATATTCATCCATTCTCTAGTTTCTCTCTTAAATAAAATAAGGAAACTTAAAAAAATAAAATCTATTCTGTTAATAAACCAAGATTTATGGCTATGACATTAGGTCCGTGAGAATTTTCAATAGCAAGTCATAAAGTGAATGTTGTCTGGTTGTGGAAAAAAAAAAAACAGACTACAGGAACTTATTGACTTATGATAATATACCTTTGATTCACAATGTATGAGACATGGTTACCTCATATTCTGTCATTGGAGAATATGAGGAAATGGAATCTGAGTAGCCTTTTTTTTAACATTCTAATTAGCACACTACTGTTAATGGTAACTTCCCTGGCTGTAAAAAGCAAGAAGATGCTAAATGAAAAATATTTATCACACATGTATGTTGATACATTGTATTCTTCAACTCAAATCTAAGTATTTTCAATATTTGATCACTTTGAGTCCAAATATATCATAGATTGACATAATTTTTCAATTGAACATTGAAACCCAGGCTTCATTGAACCTCCACATATGTCTATCTGTAAAATAATGTTCCTTATCACATATACTACAATTCAGGAGGCACGTGTTAGTCCATTTCTCTAGCTGTTTAGAATTTGGAGAAACAAAAGGAAGCAGTGATTTTTCTAAAAAAAGAAAATTCCACCTATCTATAATTTATGATACTTTCCCAATCCACAAGCTTATGTGCTATTTAAGGAAATTATTCTTATTCCTCTATTTTTGCCAGAGTCAAAATGTGTTAGGCATTCTTTTTTGCAAAGGGAAGGTAAAAAATATTATTGCTTTCCTTTCCAGTTTACAAGCACAGTTAAAATCAGAGTGTTTAGGTTCTTGGTTTTGAGGGATTACAAATTGCTTTGGTCTTCAGGATATTAAAGAGTTGAAACAGTAGTCAATGGAACCAACAGCATCCTGACTGACAAGCAATGTGCACGACTTAGCCCCTTCAGGATTTGCGAGACTACTGGGCTGTTTGATGTTAGGCAGAGCCCAGAAGCCAGATGAGGGAATGATGGCTGATGCAGGGTTCACACACCCACATTGCCCACCAGGCAGCCACATCTCTTTGAAGATTTTTAGTTGATTTTGTTGATGATGAAAATCAATCTTGCCATGAAATCAGAAGGATTTACTCAAGTAGCCATCACCAAACATAGAAAATATATTCTAAAATAGAAACTGCACAAGTTATTAGCACATCAAAGACAGAAAAGTTTGCCTTGAGTTTTATCACACATTTTCAAATAAAATTCAACCAAACAGTACTTCACATTATTTTTCAGTTAATAATAATTTTTAGAAATATATAGAGAATTATATATATTTATGGGGTATATTATGTTTAGTACTTTATATACATTAGCATTTTACATTTAACATATAATCCTTAGCATGCATAAGAACATATTCCATAATTTCAACCAAGCTCACTATCAGACATGCCAAAATATCTACCATTACAATGTACTTAATTTACAACATGGTCATTTGTAATTTTTACTTAAAATCAACAGATACATGCAATAAATATTTGGTTCCATGTGTTCATGTTTTCTCACTCCTGTCTGGGTGTATTCAGCCATTGTTGGATTTTTCTCTAACCTGTTTTGGGGAGATACTATCTTTGTTCCTGGCTTTTCAAAGATAAGCCCTTAGAACTACTGCTTCCTCTGTTCTCCCTCACCAATCTTCCCTATCAACACCACTAAAAATAGCAAAGCACTATCTGAAGCTCCAGTGAGTTACCCTGAAGATTGCTCAAAGCAACTGCTAGTGAAGCCAGCAGCTGCATGGTTATCTGGAACCAGCTGGGACACGGTGTCTACCATATGGTAGATGGAAAACTTAGACTTTACAGAAATTTCAAAACTACCAGTTAATTTTCTGAGCTCTTTTGAAATATTGCAAACATACAAACATTTTACTTTCTAGAGTTCTCTTAGAATACATTTTATCATTACAGATTGAAATTTAGCTTCTATTCAAGCATTCCTGGACGGTTTCAAGGAGAATATGAATTCACATATTCTGGACTTGACCAATACAGGGAAGAAATCATGCCTCTATGCTAGGATACCGCTACTGGTGTTATCTTGGACACTACTACATTGCATTATTTTATTTTTTGTTTCTGTTTTCATTCTTTGCTCAAAGAATTATTGGCTAGGTATAATTACACTGAAAGGAATATTTATTCATAATCACCAAAACCAAAGTAACACAAATAAAAACATTAAACATGCTGACTCTTACATACACCACAAAAGCCGAAAAAGTCTTATTAGACATGAACAAAATTAAATGAGTTTGTCATTTTATCCAACTACTAATCCAAATGATCAAATACCTTTTCACTTTTATTAAAGAAATTGTTAAGCAGGTCGATATTTAATTAAATTACAAGTTCTGTCAAGGCTTGCATCATTTTGAATACCTTTGATGTAGCATAAAAATGAATTTAACCTGGAAAGCAAGGCAGGTATGGGATAAAGATTTTTTTTTTGATTAGCTATTTTTTCCTGACTTAGACAAATATTCAACTACCTCCTTTTCTCCTTTTATCATGAAGTTTACCTAAGGTCAATTTAAGACTACTTTGAAAAGCTCTCCAACAGCATGTTCAATGTAGAAAAACAATCTGTATTATTGTTTTCTCCAAAGGTAAAGCAAACAAGTTTATTAAATAATGTTTTCTATAAAATCTTCTTTCTATAGGGCTGCAGAAGAGACTACCAAGCCAGGATTTATCTGTAAGTGAACAGAGTACACCTTGTAAAAATTTAGTCACTTTGTTAATTGAATAAAATGTGAAAATAGATGTGCAGTTGTTCCTTGATCTCCCTATCTAATTGTAAAACTTTAAATAAAACAAACACAACTAACATTCATACAGTCAGGCCTAGTATAGAATTTGTTGCAGAGGCATCAGAACAATGTTTGGTCAAGGAGTCTTTGTCAACCAAACAGATACACATATATGGGTGTGTGTGTATGTTCAAACGTGTTATATGTCAATGGTATTAGATAGTAGACATCCACATGGACATGCTGAGTATGTATGTAAATTTATTTTTTATTTTTTTTTTCTAAGGCAGAGTTAGACAGTGAGAGAGACAGACAGGGAGAAAGGTCTTCCTTCCATTGGTTCACCCCCCAAATGGCCACCATGGCTGGTGTGCCGTGGCCGGCACGCTGCACCGATCCGAAGCCAGCAGCCAGGTGCTTCCTCCTGGTCTCCCATGCGGGTGCAGGACCCAAGCACTTGGGCCATCCTCCACTGCACTCCCTGGCCACAGCAGAGAGCTGGACTGGAAGAGGAGCAAGCGGGACAGAATCCAGCACCCCAACCGGGACTAGAACCTGCAGTGCCAGCGCCACAGGCGGAGGATTAGCCTAGTGAGCTGCGGCACTGGCCAAGTATGGAAATTTATAAATCTAGAATCTATAACTTAAGGGAGAGATTTTAGGCTGACATCAACTTTAGATTCAGAAGCGAATGAATGGTATGAGACTATGGCTTTGGAGATCTGAAACAGGAAGAGGATCTAGACACAGGGAGTGAGAAAACTGCAAATGGAGAGAATCCCATGACTGCAAAGAACTTTTCAGTGAGTTTTAATACCAAGGTGAGCTATGAGATCAAGTAAAATCAAAATGGAATAACTTCTAATGCTCTGTAGCTGAGTAGGATAACACTTAATTAAATGGTTCAAAATAGCTAATAGGATTTTGAATGTTCTCAATATACAGAAATGATAAATGCCTGAAATGATATGCCAATTAAATACTGTATACACGTATTGAAAAAATCACACTTAAACCCACAAACATGTACAATTACTTTATGTCAATTAAAAACAGAAATATATTTTTAAAAAGTATATTTTGGGGGCTGGCACTGTGGTGCAGTGGGTAAAGCCAGCATCTTCAGTGCCAGCATCCTGTATGGGCACCTGTTCTAGTCCCACCTGCTCCACTTCCAATCCAGCTCTCTGCTATGGCCTGGGAGAGCAGTGGAGAATGGCTCAAGGCCTTGGGCAACTGCACCCACATGGGAGACCCAGAAGAAGCTCCTGGTTCCTGGGTTTGGATTGGCCCGGCTCTGGCCAGTGAGGTCATTTGGGGAGTGAACCAGCAGATAGAAGACCTCCCTCTCTTCTCTCTCTCAATCCTTCTCTCTCTTTCTCTCTTTCTCTGCCTCTCTGTAACTCTCTGTAACTCTGCCTTCCAATTAAATAAATAAATTTTTAAAAAATAAATAAAATTAAAAGTATATATCGACTTTAAAAAAAGGGATCACTGGGCCCGGCACTGTGGCACAGCGGGTTAATGCCCTGGCCTGAAGTGCCGGCATCCCATATGGGCGCCGGTTCTAGTCCCAGCTGCTCCTCTTCCGATCCAGCTCTCTGCTCTGGCCTGGGATAGCAGTGGTAGACGGCTCAAGTCCTTGGGCCCCTTTACCCACGTGGGAGACCTGGAAGAAGCTTCTGGCTCCTGGCTTCAGATTTTCGCAGTTCCAACAGTTGCGGCCATCTGGGGAGTGAACCAGCAGATGGAAGACCTCTCTCTGTCTCTACCTCTCTCTGTAACTCTTTCAACTAAATGAAATAAATCTTTAAAAAAAAAGGATCACTATCCACATTTTAAAAGGGAATAAATATACTGTATTGTAATTACTAAATAGCAGCATGATTCTAATTGTTATAATAGTTAGAGATATTATTATAGATATGAGTACAGATTCTCCATCAATACCTTGGCACATGGTGGTCTCTCTCTTAGCCCTTTCTCTGTTTCACTCCTTCTCATTATCTGGTGTTCTTCTGGATCAGGTATCAAAATATTGCTCCCACCACAAGTAACCTCTTCCACTGTCCTCGTTTCTTTTTTGATCCATAAAAATTATCAATGACTGAGAGCATCAAACTTATCCATTTATTATCTGCCAATGTCAAGGGCAGAGGAAAAAAAAAACCCTGGCCATTTTTACTACTATAAATTAGAACTGTGTGACACATAATATGTTCAATAAATAGCTCTTCAATTAATTCATATATATCACATACTCTTTCATTAGAAGATGAGTTTTATTTATTTTTTAGAAAAAATAAAAACAGTTAAAACTGTCCTTCTGTTCAGGTCAAATTACTAGAGGCAAAATACAGCGAAGTAATCACTGATTTACTAAGCTTTTATCTTTATGAGTATTGT
This sequence comes from Oryctolagus cuniculus, assembly GCF_964237555.1. Lineage (NCBI taxonomy): Eukaryota > Metazoa > Chordata > Mammalia > Lagomorpha > Leporidae > Oryctolagus > Oryctolagus cuniculus. Next base: position 110,624,329 of record NC_091436.1, on the reverse strand, counting down.
AATCAGTGTTTCCAAAGATGAAGTTTTCCATATCCATGTTTGTGGTTTTATTTAGCTGAGAGTAAAGGTCTTCTCTAGATTTGAAAAAAAAGTCTTACTTTGACAGATTTTATCATTATTAAATACTTTTATGTTATTTTGTAGAGAACAATGAAAACAGTCATGGGATAGCCAAACATGATGGATCA